>NC_053156.1:262171571-262414071 GCF_016835505.1 Polypterus senegalus | reverse complement strand
AGACGTGTGTTACCTAAGCATTCGACTCAAAGACTACTTAGGCTGTAAAAGTGCAAACAGCGTTAGTGTCGAGCGTTGTTCAGGAAATGATATAGGCATGTCTTGCGTAACTGACAGGCCTGAGTGTTACCTGGGCAATGCTCCATACATGTCTTCTCCTAGCCTCATAATGGCATCTTGTAAGAAACATTTTTCAGCAGCCCAGGTGTTGCACACTCTTGACACTCATATCTTTGGGCAGTGAAATTAAAATGTACAGTGAAATCAAAAGTTATTCTGATGAATCCGAAAGTGATGCTTGTGTTAATCGTACATGTGTAGTGTGCTGTTAAAAAGCTGATCAGTCTGGAAAGAAAATCCACAAGGAATCACGTTACTATTGTCCTGACTGTGATGATGGATTGTGTATTTCATTATTATTATTATTTGTATCATTATTATACTTTCTACTCTTCTGACTTTGTACTTTTAGTGTTTTATACATTTTACAGTAGAAAGATGAGATTTAATAAATATGTAATTTTTCAAGCCAAAAAATGCAACAGTAAATGTAATGCTAAGGAGGGCTACCGGATTCCTTTTTGGCTTGGCTCTAGAGTAGCTTGGAATGTTCATCCAAACCCATTTAATTTCATCAACATCATGTACTTTACAAGACAATTAACTGGAAATAAGTCATTTTGTGACCCTACAGCAAGTCACTTAACCCACCTAAGATTGAGTTATAGCAAATATATATAAATAATAGTGTAATCTGGACTAAAACAATAAAAGAAATCAAATAGAAATTCATTTAATACATGAAATATTGCCACTAAGAATCTAGTTTATCATTGTTAAGTCATCATCTGGTAAAGTGCATGCTTTCAGCTCTCAGTTTTCAAAAACTATTTGTCACAAATAGTCTATTTTTCACAATGGCATTCTGATTAACTTAGTCCTAATAAATGCACATATTCCAGAGAATTCTATGTCAGTTTCCTGTGATATGATGTACAGTATATTTGTCCGAAAAGTAGATCTTGATTGAATAGAAAACATACACCTACAACACAGCAAGACAGAATATTAGGAATAGATATTTTACTTCTGCATTTGTAATTTTTTCTGAAATTGTCAAAAGCATTTTATTTCAGAATATTTCAGACCAGCGCAGAATAAGTATTTTTCTTAAAACATTCAGATTTTTAATCAAATATCACTTTCTTTCTTTTGAACAAGACTGCCATCTACTGTACTATATACAGCTTCTTGAGTCAAAGAATCACAATAATACCTTAGTACTAAATCTAGTGCTAAACTAGTTCTTAGCAATTCATTTTCTGTGCACTCTCTGCTCAAGTCATGGTTATGGGTCAAAGCCAATCTTGGCAGCCCTGGAAGGAAGATGGATTGCTAGTGGATGATGGTTTCTGCTTTAGCATCCAATGCGCAGAGGCCTGCTTTGCTCCTCATTTCCACAAATTGGACATCAAATTATCCTGGGACAGTCTCCTGCCTCCTGGCAACTGTGAATTGTAAAAAGTGAGTTTGAGAGTATTGTGTCATTGCATTATGGCTTGTTACATTTATATGACACCTTTCATGTGTACAATGTCTACACTTAAAAAAAAAGAAAGAAAGCAACAGGCTTTCCAAAGTTAGATATCAAAGACTAAGTAGCTGCAAAATTCAATAGGTTACTGTAAATAGCTCCACCAGATCCAGAAGAATGTATTTGCATTCTGGCCCAGTGGCCCAGTGGACTTCGTACATTCTCCCCGTGTCTGTTTCACTTTTCACCAGCTACTTCAGTTTTCAACTCAGAAATCTACAGGTTAGGACATTAGTTTGTTATGAATAAACTCTTCATGAGTGTGTAGGGGGGTGTGAGAAAGTTCCCTGCAATGCACACGTGTGTCTGGTGCAAATGTTGATTGGTCCTCATAACCCCAAACTGGTTAAAACAAGTTCAGGAAAAGTATGAAGAAGCATCTGAGAATTTAGAGATGTTGAAGAGCAAATCACTTGGACAAAAAGAAGTCACTTGGAGGCTGATGATCTTTTGTTATATGTTGAGCAGCTGCCTGGGAATGGTTGAGCATCTTCTGTTGAGTATAGAGATATGATAGGGATTTGACATCTCACCATTGTTAAGGTTGGTTTTTGGCATTTTGTGCAGAGTGGAACAGTGAGTATCTGGTATGTGTCATTTCAGCCTTTACACACCTGTCCTTTTGCATATTTAAGTGGTCCCACTTCTAGTTTTGCCCCTTATATTAATACACCTGGTCCATGGGTCATGAAAGATAACTTTGTATCTGCTTATTTAATTTTGAAATGAGCTGATAATGCCAGTATGGTAAAGTGAGGTCCGTGGCAGATTGGTGATTTAAAAAAATAATCATCACACTCGCTTCTTTGTGGGGAGGGGGTGCATGGTAATGTGGTGAGAGTGGTTTCTGTGCGTGATTCGGGAGCATTGGTCCTGCATGGTGCGCAGATGTACAATTGCCCAAACTTCTTTCCACGGGTCATACTCCTATTCTGAGGCACAACGATGGTCTGAGGCTCCCTATGAGAGAAAGAGTACGCGTGCCATCTGCGCCCCTGTGAACATCTGTGAGACTGCTGCCGGCACTTGGGGCGGAGCGCATTGGCAACCGGCACTTACCAGCTGACTCCTCTCGCGAGCTGCTCTTATTACAGTGATGCAGTATTTAGTTGTATGAAATTAAATCAAATGTGAAAAACTGGCTATGCCAAAATTTGGTTCCCCTTGCTGATTTGAATGCATGTAACTGCTCAATACTGATTACTTGCAGCACCAAATTGGCTGGATTAGCTTGTTAAGCCTTGAACTTCATAGACAGGTGAGTCCAATCATTAGAAAAGGTATTTAAGGTGGTCAATTGCAAGTTGTGCTTCCCTTTGACTCTCCTCTGAAGAGTGACAGCATGGGATCCTCAAAGCAACTCTCAAAAAATCTGAAAACAAAGATTGTTCAGTATTATGGTTTAGGCTACAAAAAGCTACGGTATCTCAGAAGTTTAAACTGTCAGTTTCAACTGTAAGGAATGTAATCAGGAAATGGATGGCCACAGGCACAGTTGCTGTTAAACCCAGGTCTGGCAGGCCAAGAAAAATACAGGAGCAGCATATGCGCAGAATTGTGAGAATGGTTACAGATAACCCACAGATCACCTCTAAAAACCTGCAAGAACATCTTGCTGCAGATGGTGTATCAATACATCGTTCTACAATTCAGCACAATTTGCACAAAGAACATCTATATGGCAGGGTGATGAGAAAGAAGCCCTTTCTGCACTCATGCCACAAACAGAGTTGCTTGTTGTATGCAAATGCTCATTTAGACAAGCCAGATTCATTTTGGAACAAAGTGCTTTGGACTGATGAGACACAAATTGAGTTATCTGGTCATAACAAAAAGCGCTTTGCATATTGGAAGAAGAACACTGCATTCCAAGAAAAACACCTGCTACCTACTGACAAATTTGGTGGAGGTTCCATCATGCTATAGGGCTGTGTGGCTAGTTCAGGGACTGGGGCCCTTGTTAAACTTGAGGGTCAGATGAATTCAACTCAATATCAACAAATTCTTCGGGATAATGTTCAAGCATCAGTCACAAAGTTGAAGTTACACAGGGGTTGGCTATTCCAATAAGACAATGTCCCGAAACACAGTTCGAAATCTACAAAGGGATTCATGCAGAGGGAGAAATACTATATTCTGGTTTGGCCGTCACAGTTCCCTGACTTGAATATCATCGAAAATCTATGGGATGATTTGAAGCAGGCTGTCCATGCTCGCCATCCATCAAATTTAACTGAACTGGAGAGATTTTGTAATTGCTGTTATTGCATTGCAAACCTCCTCCTTGTGGATCTGTTGCAATGATGTCATGATTTAAAGACAAATTGTTCAGTTTAATTTGTTGTTAAGTGATTAAATTCTGATTGTAAAGCCTGTCTTTTCCTATAAAGTACCTCAGTTGGACATGTGGTGCATTCTTGATCAATTCTGGTAATTTCTCTGATTAACTCTGATGCCTTCTCGGTCTAAAATTTATTTATGGGAAAAATATAAAATAATCTGTTCTCTTAAAAAAGCCTTAAGAGCTTCCCAGAGTATTCTTGTAGAGACCACTGAGGATACATTTGTCTTTAAAAAATGAATCAATTTGTTTGGTGGCGATTTCTGTAAAGTTTATATCTGCTAACAATAGGGGGTTAAGACAACAACTAAGAAATAAGTGTGTAGGGTATAGTGATTCAACTCCAAGATTAGAGGGGAAACATCAGACATAACTGTCATTGTATTTACAAGATTTGATAGTGGGCTGTGAATTATTATCGATAAAGAAAGATATCTCCATTTTAATCCTTACTACACTGCTGCTGGGGGTTTGTTTTGTTTTGGGCATGGTTTGCCTCTTTTCATATGAGAAGACTGGGATTCTGTGAAGTGTGGTCTAGCCTCACTAAGGGAAGCAAAATGGTGGGTGGGTTTGGGTGGGGCAAATTACTTCTTATTTATACATTTTTACCCACAAAACTGTAATAGCCAACATAACAACACGCTTCTTGGCCATAATACCTGGCAATAATATGAAATTAAGGTTAATGCTAATTTATGAAACAACACACCACTTTTACTTAAGATTATAAAATGTCCTCAAAATCTCAGAAGCACTATCTCTTTGACCAAGCAGTGAACTTTGTAAGCTGGAATGTCAAAGGTCTCAATCATGATCTAAAGTGAAAAAGTATTCTACCACCTAACAGGCCTATATGCCAAGATAATATTTTTACAGGAGACTCACTTAACAAGTAAGGAGCAGTTTTGATTACAAAGAGATTAGATTTTGGCCAATTGTTTTACTCCAGCTATACAAAGAAAACTAAAGGTGTGGGAATCTTAATATATAAAACAGTCTCATTTGTAACATTAGACGCATCTGAGTCTGAAGGGGACTCGGTCATGATGATTGGTAATTATTCAAATCGAAAGTAATTTTGAGAAATATAAATGGATGATACAGATTTTATCCAAAACATATTTGCATCAATTCCCAATACGAACACTTATAAAATTATAATGGCTGGAGACTTTAATTGTGTTTTAAAACCTGGATAGATCATCAACTGCAGTTACAATAACATCTGATATCAAAAAGGCAATTGCACGTCTTGTAATGGATTATAACTTATCAGACCCATGGAGATTTATAAATTTATGTTCCTATTCAATCTTCTCACCAGTAAATCATAGTTACTCTTTGTTAATAATAATTTACTACTCAATAAAATATGAACTACAATAAGCCAAAGTTTCTCCATACTGTATGTGTATACACATCCAACTGCTAAGATCTCGACGATGCTGTTATGAAAAAAAAAGACACAGGAATCAAAAAATATGAAAAAATGAACACTCCAAAACAGCAATTATTAACTGCATCATTCAAATCAATGTATGCTCACTGCACAATGGCTACGCATAAGAATGGCAAATCCAAAAGGCAACAGGACAAGAGAAGAATGAGAAAAAATGAAGTCAAGGTAAAAAGTTCAAAACAAAACACAACTTTTTAGTTGAGTTTTGAATCAGATAATATATTTATTTTGCTAGTACAACATGGATTATCAGCAGAATTCAGTGTATTTTATAACATTTGTGACTATTATCATTATGAGATAACTTGAAATTCAGTTAAGATATCTGAAAATTAGTTATGATGTCTTCACAAACAGAATTTAGGATATGTTTAAATTGTTTAAAGATGGGGCAGCACGGTGGAGCAGTGGAAGCGCTGCTTCCTCACAGTTAGGAGACCCGGGTTCGCTTCCCGGGTCCTCCCTGCGTGGAGTTTGCATGTTCTCCCCGTGTCTGCGTGGGTTTCCTCCCACAGTACAAAGACATGCAGGTTAGGTGCATTGGCGTTTCTAAATTGTCCCTGGTGTGTGCTTGGTGTTTGTGTGTGTCCTGTGGTGGGCTGGCTTGTTTGTTTCCTGCCTTGTGCCCTGTGTTAGCTGGGATTGGCTCCAGCAGATACCCGTGACCCTGTAGTTAGGATATAGCGGGTTGGATAATGGATGGATGGATGTTTTGAATATAAGTTTTACATTTAGGATAATGAGCATTGTTCCAAACTATTTCTTTGGTTTCCATCACGCAGTTATCATCTTATCAGAATCTGAATACATAAGAAGAGAAATCCCCCGGAAACATTTTAATAGTCTTTTTATACTTTAAAATAAAATACTCAATTAGTTCTCTTTTTAGTGTAAGTTTGACTAAAATTATCCATTAAGGGAAAGGAAGAGTCAAAGCTATGAATAACCTCCAAGTACAGTATTATACTTCTTTAGAAAAGATTCCCTTACTTGTTAGGTCAGCTGACTTTTTCCTTCTGTTCCTTATTACAGAAAGTCCCTTAATGTAATTGCATGCTTAATTTTGAATCGTATTATTTAAGTAATTATTATACTTCCCATTTCTGGTTTGCCTCAGCATATACAATTAAATGAAAATGAGAACACTTTGAAATTATATTCTCACTCTTAGGAAATTCACTTCAATACAAAACTAAATTTCATTTTGCTGTGTGGTATATATTTTTCTTTAACTCCATCAAGACGTCATGGGAAGGCTACAGTACATCAGTAAGCAAAATCAGAAAAAGTTAACCTTTGTCAATCACACAACATTGGCGGAGCCTTTGTAATTTAATAGTAAGATATTCAATGTACACCCTGAACAAAAATAGATTTAAGGATGTGTTTACACTACAGGCAGTTCCAGAACAAAATGCCATATAACTGAGCATCACATCGTTGAAGGAAATGTGGCATTTTTAAAATGTGAGATTCTCGGTTTTTATCTAGCTAGCATCGGTTATCACTCACATTTACAGTATTTGGCACAACAATGATTATTGTTCTTTGCTTTTCAAAATCCCCTTACCGGTATTACAGTAAGATCATCTTAATATAGGTTTTTACTTTCACCTTAAAGGAATTTCAATTTTCTCCATATGCTGCATTGCTTTATGTAGAGCCCTGGGGCTTATTGGGTGATGTAAGCTGGAGACCTTGTTAAGCAATGTGCTAACGGGTCAAATTATATAATTTATACCTCCAGATAATCATTTGGAGGGATCCAGTGTGAGATAAATACGTAATAAAGCAAAGAAAAATTCCCTATTACTGCCTTGGCAAAATACATCTTTTAGCATTTTAAATTTAAGAAAATACATTTATGAATGATTCAAGTACATGGCATCCACTAATTATTACACATGCAAGTTAAAATTTATACAAAATAAATAACCTTTTAAACTTTCAAAACAATAAAACCTAAGTGCAAACAAGTTAGGACTTAATGTAAGATGGGTTCATAAGTTTTAAATAGATTATGAGAACTGTGAAGGGAAACAGAAGGCAGTTAAGTGCATTTATTTATATTCCAAAAATTGACACACATAAGGAGTGCACTTGCAACTCTTAATAACATTAGTCAAATACATATATACATTTTCAGAAAACCTTATACAAAGATAAATCAAACACATTTACAATGGCTTATGGATAGTTTGAACACACGCAGCACTCTACTGATAGTTGAAGCCAAGGTCAAATGAACTTGGGTGCTCCTCTGAGGGACTAAACCATTGTTGAGCAATGTACATAAAGAGATTTCTTTGGGGAGTGAGAGCAAAAGCTGTTGAAATTCACCAAAGGATGTTGGCTCAGTATGAAAGAGAAAATAGGGTGGCTCAACAAAAAGTTTATGAATGGATAGAAAGGTTTAAAGAGAGAAGAACAAGTGTAACTGACAAAGCTCGATCTGGTCAACCATCAGCATCTCACACAAGCACACATCGCCATGGCTAATGCCTTCATCAGAGAAGACTGATGGATTACATTGTCCCCTGTTGCTGCACATTTGGATCTCACATGCATTATAACTTAAGATACTGTAAAGTTTGCACAGGATGGGTACCCAAACAGCATACTGATCTGTACAAGCCAACATCCTTCAATAAATTGCAGCAGGTTTTGCTGCATCTGCTTAAATAAATCTCACTATGGTGGATTGTTTGCCAATGGTGCAATCCCACAGAAGAATGTCTGTGTTGAATTGACCATGGCTTTAACGTAAGTAGCCAGTTTACTCCCCTGTTGTCTTGTCTCCTTTCTTATCTTGATGTCACACTGTGCATTGGGAGGCAGTTAAAGGGCCTGAATGATAGTAGTTCTACTCCAGACCAGGGGGAGGCAAGCTGTACTGACTTCCCCTCTCAATCCTCTGCAGACTATCCACAAGAAATCCCGCACGGTTCCGGTACCATTGATGACGTCACTCCCGGTTCCTCGGGGTGGTTCCACTGATGATGGCACTTCCGGTTTCAGTGCCATTGATGATGTGATTTCTGCTTCCAGGCCCACTGATGACTTCACTTCCGGTCCAGATGACATCATTTCCAGTCCCAGTGCTGATGATGTCACTTCCTACTGTGGCCTTTAAAGCTGCCATCTTTACAACCTTAAGATCAGTTCTGTTTTGGACACTGACCTGTGAACATCTCATAATCTAATTACCCATTTGCAGTCAGAGCACAAAATTCACTGCTGCCCCAAACTTTTTTTGACATCTTTCGACTATTATTGTGACACTGTCCGGACTGCCTCTGACCCATGCCATTAAAGAAACTAGAAGAAAGAACAAGACAACAGGTAAGAAACATGAGATGAGTTCTTTATATGGTATGGCAGCAGGTGCATTCTGATGCTGCATTTCTTGAATGCTGTTTAAAAGAGTGTTTTCCTTGTGGTTGAAGCTGCACCAGGGAACTAGGCACAACACAAATGATCACAATTTACATACAGTACATACCTATTGAGAAATTCTGCACTATATGACATTACCAACATGAAATAACAATAAAATACATTGTACATTATTGTACTTGTGCCCTATCTCTTAAATGAACATGTCAGTGCAGCAAAAATGTTGTCAGACACAGAGGTACACCCGCTATTAGCACACACTGGGTTTTGGCCGCATGTTGTGCATAGAATGCAGTGATGCAGATGTGACTATATTTATCCAAAGTGGTGAAAACATTTATTCAGAATGGCATGCAATTTGAAACTTATGATTGATTTATTTCTTGAATTTTCCATTTAATATTTTCAGGCCACAATAAATAGAAGGCAAGGGGACACCAGAGAGACCCAAACCAAAATATGAACACACAAGACAGTCCTGGGTTCAAACAAATTCAATCAATTTATTACACAATATCTTGTATACACAAACACAAGTCATCTCTCCTTCAATCATCTCTCATCTCGCCACCGTACTGCCTCTATCCAGTTGAATGTTGCCTTCCTCCCTGTTCCAATTCTCCTGGACAAGGCAGTGCAGCCCCTTTTATTGAGGACCCGGGAATACTTCTGGTGCCAGGACGCTTGCCCGTTGGAAGCACTCCCGGTTCACATATAAGTTCCACATAACAGGGAATAGATGTCCCTGCAGCACCCATGAACCTCAGCAAGGCTGCCGTGCTGGACTAAATTCTCGGCATTCCCTGCTGCTTCTCGAATGGGCACTGATATTAATAATAATAATAATTCATTTTATTTATAAGGCATTTGTAGTAGACCTCAAAGTGCTATATAGAAATGTAAACAAAGACACAACAAGATAAAAACAAAGATAAAACAATAATTACAGGTAATTTTGTAAAATGCTTTCCTAAACAGAAAAGTCTTTTAACTGTTTTTTTTGAAACAGCCCACAATCTGCTGTGTTCTCAGGTTCTCTGGTAGGACATTCCAGAGCCTTGGAGCAGCAACTGCAAAGACTTGGTCACTCATTGTATGAAGTTTGGTCATAGGGGTAGAAGGTGATAGGTATTTGCAAGGCAAAGGTTTCTTTTAGTGGATTGTAATACAATAAGATCCTTAAGGTATTGTGGAGCATTTCCACGGATACACTGGTGAGTGAGCAAACAAAGTTTGTATTCAATTGTATTGAGGGCCACTCCCATCTAGTGACTGGGAGGAATAAACTTCCCCCAGAAACAGTCCTTCCCTGACTTCCTCTTCCATCCTGGCTAGGGATAGTGCTATATATATTTCTGATTGGGACACCTGTCCATTTATGTGGGGCTTCTCGTCCAGAACGTTCCTCTCCTTTGTCTGGGATGTCCATCCATTACCCTGGTGAGTCTTGTTAGGGTACAGCTCATTTCTCTTTCAGCCGGGATGCCTGTCCGTCCACTTGGCGCCACCCATCCAGGTAAGGAACCTTCCCTTCTCCTGTTCGGGATGCACTAAAACTGAAACTGTGAAACCTAAATCAGGGGGTTCTATATATATTGTGGAAGTTGACCCGGACACAGACAGGCGGACATGTTGTTTTAAACACCACACGTTTATTTACAATATCTTATTTACAAAGACTGGTCACTAAGACCCCAGCCAATGGTCACTCAGACCTCAGTCACGTGCACAATTACCCCAAAACACTCAGTCCTGGCCACAAATGCCTTTCTTTGGGCCGCCTCCACTCTCTTCTGCCTCGTCCTTCTTCCACCCGACTCTAGCCTCGAATGAATGGAGGCGGCCCCTTTTATATGGTACCGGATGAGCACCAGGTGTTCCCGGCATTCCTTCTCTGGCCACGCCCCAGCGTGGCGGAAGTGCTGGCTGTCCTCCTGGCTGCTCTCCGGCGCCGTCATAAATCTTCCCCCCAGCACTTCCTGGTGTGGCATTGGGGCGCCTCCTGGCGGTGACCACGGGCCCCTACAGGGTAGGGCTTCCATGCCCTGTACCCGTGGCCCCCAAAGCAACCCGGAAGGCAACCCCCACGTGATCCAGGGTGGGTGCAGACCCACATCCGGTCCTTCCTGTCATCCCGGCCAGGTCATGGCCCCTGGCATCCCTGACAATACATATATTGACACACACATGCGCATGGGAAACTGCTGAAGGGCCTAAACACTAGTAATTCTATGCCGGGCCAGGGGGTGGTGGAGTGTACTGACTATCTCTCTCAGTCCCTTGCAGACATTTCCCGGGAAATCCCACCTGTTGCTGGCCCCAAGGATGACGTCACTTCCGGGCACGAGGACGCCACTCCCAGTTCCTGCACAGATGACGTCATTTCCCTTCCAGGCCTTTAAAACTGTTATCTTGCCTCAGTACAGGCAGTTCTGTTCTGGACTCTGAACTAAGCACATTGTGCTACTTAACACCAACTTTTGCAGCCGATTCAATTATACGGGTTTCTGTCCCAACTCTTTGTGATGTCTCCTACTCATTCTTCTAACAATATATACAGGTATATATATATATATATATATATAGTGAAAACCAGAGGTGCACCTACCACCCTGACCCAACACAAACAGGCAGAGACACCAGTTCAGTCCAACACAAAGCCTTTTATTCAGCGAAAGGCTCCCCAATCTACAGTATACCAACAGTCCCAAGTAGAGTAAAACTCTGTCCCTTTCTTGCAGAGCCCTGCAGTCCCCTTCCTTCTCCATACTTCATAGGCATGCTTCTTCCACTTCCTCCCAATTCAGGCTTTGTGCACCTCCTCCAGATTCTGGCTCCAGGTGTTCTTCATCCGGCTGCACTTCTGGGTGTGGCAGCAGCCCTGCAGAGGAGAGCTCAGCTGTTCCCCATGCTCTCCCTGGTGGTGGCCACAGGCTTCGGCAGGGTTGAGCTTCCATGCTCCAAACCCAAGGCACTGTAGCACACTGGGGGGCTGCCCTCTGTCGTCTTGGGGGAGGTATTGCCCCATGCAAGCTCCTTCCCCGGTCCTTCCGTTATGGAGGTGTAACAGCAGACTCCCTGACCATATTAAGGACTAAGCAGGTTAGAAAATGACTGACTGACTATATCAAATTGCTTTACGGTTTAAATATAGAAGGTGCCTATGAATATTATCCTGTTACAACAACTAGTAAAGTAACAAAATGAGCTTATTTTAGATACTTTTGAAACAGACAAGCAATAGTTAATTTTTACTAACTATATTACGTGCATTGAGTTACTTAACAGTCCCTGGGTAGATGAGCTCAGTTAATGTTACTTGCATGAATGTGGCTCTACTGGTTCTTCAACATTTACTAATCACTGAAATGTACATTTCCTGAAGTTGTTACAGCTTTAGTAATCAGATCTAGCAAATTCAAAGAATCTGAGCAAAAATTGTATTTGACTTACTGTATCTGAATGCACATAGTTAATTTAGAAGTGTTTCTCATCATAACAATATGCAATATGACTTTTCATTAGACAGAATTATATATTCAGAGTATTGTATATAAAGTAACAGTCACAGTAAAAGATTCAGCCATCTGTTTCTTAACCTGCTTTCTAATGACAGGATAATGGGAAGCTGGATTGCATCCTGGCAGGATCAGAAATAAGCTAAGAAATATCCTCAGATACAGTTAAGGTACATTCGCACTCACATACAAAGTTTGTCAGAGGGGTCCAATTTAGAGTAGCTACACTATATGGCTACAAGTACAGTATGTCGACACTCCTCCGAATGATTGAATTCAGGTGTTTCGACTGTACCTGCTCTTAACAGGTACATAAAATCAAGGACATAGCCATGCAGGAGTTTATAGAAGGGGTCATACTGATGAGCTCTGTGGCTTTAAATGTGTCACTTTTATAGGATGCCACATTTGCCAAAAGTGAAATTTTACTATTACTGTCAAGTGGAAGCATCAAGGAGCAACAGCAGCTTAGCCATGAGGTAGTAGACCAGGCTAAGCCACAGACTGGGGTTGCTAAGTGGTAAAATGCACAGCATATAAAAATCATCCATCCCTTTGTTGTGTTACTCACAACAGAGTTCCAAGCTGCCTCTAGAAGCAATATCAGCATAAGAACTGTGTGCCAGGAACTTCATGAAATGGATTTCTATGGCCCATCAGTTGCACACAAGCCTAAGATCACCATGCATAATGCCAAGCATTGGACTTAGGAGCAGTGGAAGTATGTTCTCTGGAGTGATAAATCACACTTCATACTTTTAATTGATGAACCAGTCTTTTGCATATGGCAGGAAATTGTTACGTTCCAGACTGCATAGTGCCTAGTATAAAGTTTGGCGGTGGAGACATAAGGGCTAGGTCCCATTGAAGGCAGCCATTAATGCTACAGCATGCAAAGGCAATTTAGACAATTGTGTGCTTCCAACGTTGTGCTTTGAAGAAGCTCCTTTTCTGTTTTGGCAAGACAGTGTCCCTGAGCACAATATCAAGTCCAGTAAGACATAGTTTGACGAGTTTGGTCTGGATGAACTCAAGTGGCCTGCACATGAGCCTTGACTTAAGCCCTATTGAACACCTCTGGGATGAGCTGGAATACTGATTGTGAGTTAGGTCTTCTCTTCCGATATTAGCACCTGACTTTGCAAATGCTCTTTGGGCTGAATGAGCGCAATTCCCACAGACGCATTCCCAAGCCATATGCAAACCTTTTTATGTTTTTCTGAATGCTTCTCTATGAGCTGACTCAATGCAAAGACACTATCAGTTATTCCTCAGTTTTTTGTCATGTATAATAAGATGCCTGGCATTGAAGAGAATGTAGTGCACTCAAAAAAGACACTACAGGGCAAGGGCAAGAACATTCGAGGCCCTAATACTGAGAACACTGGTAACATATGTCATCATGTTACTGTGAGAAATTGGGCAGTGCAAGATGGTAGTATGACCTTTGTGTGCTTGGTGCCACTAAAGAACAACAGATAGGTTCTCTTTTTTTAACACAAGTAAGCCCTATCATGTGCCCGGCGGGCGCTTAAAGACAGGTGACACAGCAGTGTATTGCGTTTTAGACCGTAGCCTTCAAGAAGTATTCGGCAGCTAGTTATGAGCTGTATGCAGTCGTGAACTCTATTTTGTTGAAGTCAATTGACACACAATAGCCAGATAAACAAAGAAGATTTATGTTAAAACTAAACAACAACTGTTAAGAAATGCACCTGGATTATATTTCAGTAGAGCTGAAAATAAGACATGAAATGCAGAACTTGGCTGCTATTCATCTGTTTCCAATGTCATCCACTCCCAGCATTAAATGAAACACACTTTTTTGTTCTTGTATTATATTGCATGAAGCAGGCAGATTTTTCCTTTTTGCAGTTACCTCCATGGTGTGATAAAGCCCCAAAGACCCAACAAATAACAGGATATCCAACAGCATGAGTGGGAGGGCTTGACATGATATTTGGGGGTCTACTACATATGCAATAATATATGGGTTATCACTTAAGATCTACTACGTTTTTTATTTACTACCATCAATTAATCCATCAATTACCATCAGTAATTTGGGCATTTCGACTATGCATTTTTATATAGCTGTTCTCCTCGTGCAAACACTCTTTCCAATCTCCTTGTTCTTACTGATTGTAAAGATATATTTTTAAATCTGGAATCTACACTCGTAAAAATAAAGGTGCCAGAGTGGTTCTTCAGAGCAATGCCACAGGGGAACCATTTTTGGTCCCAAAAGAGCCATCAACATGACGGTTCCAGAAATAACCGTTATCTATTTAGATCTGTAGCAGGCTCCATACAGTAAATAACCATGAACAGATGGTAACAGATTTGTTAAATATCAATGGTTCCAGATTTTAAAAGGACTCTTGCTGCATACACCAACACGGACTGAGTTCAGGTTTTCTTAACCTGTTAGTGTCTTGCTAGCTAGCTTACTATACATTAAAGATTACTTTTTTTTTACATATTAGGAAGCTTTTCAAAAGCAGAAAGAGCCAACTGCAAAGAACCCTTACTAGAAAGAAATGGTGCTTTGTCAAGCAATGGCCCTACAAAGGACCAAATAACCCAGTAAAGAACCAGTGCAATTTAAGAAACATCATTTTTAAGAGTGTAGGGTAGTTAAATTTGGTTGATGTTACTAATATAATTTAAATAATATTTTTTATTGGTATTAACCCTTTCTTGATTAAATTAAAAAAAACTACAGAATGTATCACTTCAAGCACTATGCATATTAATATGTGTCAAAACAAATCTTATGAGAAATTGATGTTATGTAAGATGAGACTTGTACCTTAGAATTAAAACCTAACATGCACCCTAGAAGTGTCCTTGTTCACTGGGGATAAGTTTTAAAACTCCCCACTTTTCTCTGTTATAGGTCTAATGTCATGAAGTCAAAATAGTGTTTTCTAAATTGCCAAAAATAAATTGAAACATCAATAGTGAAAAAGGAGAATTACAACGATCGTTAATCAACTAGAAATAAAAGGCCCTAAAAAAACATTTTGTGTTCTTTTTGAGAACATCTAAAAACTTCGATGCAGAGCCCACTGTGCCATCGTCTTAAGCAGTGGCGACGTTATGGCGTTACACCAGTAGCCAGGGGGTGGACAACATATGTGGCAACCATAAACAACACAGCCACAGGTGCAAGAAAACACCCCAAAATGTCAGTGATCGCAATAAAAGCAGTTTAAAATGGTACAGCACTGTAATCAGAATAAAAGTAAACATTATCTATAAAAATAAATGACATTGACAAAAAAGTGAATTCTATTTCATGAAGGATCCATCAAAAAACCTTTGCTATATGATGCAGTATGGGCGCCACTAAAATCAAAGTCGATCAGTGAATCGATACAAAACAGACAGGTGAAGACGTTTATCAATATAAAACAGAAGGTTCAGTAGTAATATTAGAATTCTTTTTTTAAGTCAGTCATTTAATGTTTGTTAGTCATTCAAGTGATAAGTCTCTTGAAGTCATTTTAATCTACCAAAAGTCTCCAAGGTTTGTAATCATGCAACTGACATGTAAAAGGAAGATTTTAACACTAACTGCAAGCAAGTGTGGTATTTTTAAGTAAAATAGTAAAATACAACAATTCCTCCTCCAGTAAATGAGCGAGACATGATAAATACTGAACAGTGTTTTGGCCGCCTTGTTTCATTATTTAATTAGATAACCTGTGACATGCATCTATCATGAAAGGTACTAATATAACCCCTCAGTTTCTTTTCTTAATGAGGCATAGGAAGAAAAGTCAAAACCAGCTATGACTGTTACCTGTAACCTGTTACCCTTCTCACAGTCCTTATTATGTCCCTCATATTCAATGCCAGGTTCCTGCAATGGCAGGCTGCTTGATGACTGGTGATGACATTTACTTCAGCCAGAGTTACCACCAGTAAAGGGCTTTAGAAAGCAGCCTTCATGCCAATAAGGGACCACAGCTAGACAAGCAATTATCAATCCACAATCAAAAATCAGACAGAGACATTGAGTTTAAGCTTTTAATTAAAATGTATATTTATTTGCATAATAATCAATAGCAGCAAATATAAGCAATACAAAGTATTATAACCTGGGTGAGCTCATGCTGTCTTCATTCAGTCCCAGATGACATTTCCCAAATGCTATTTCCTTAGTTACTTATTATATATCCTTAATTGAAAGGTGAAAAGAAAGGTTTGTTTCTTGCCGGAGACAGAGCTCCTTGGAAAGTGTCCAGCAGCTAAGCAGATGGCGAGCTCCATTTAAATGTCTGTGGCTTCTCTCAAAGTGTCAGAAAAGCAAGAGAACACCAACTGAACTAAAACTAAACTTAAAATTGAATTGGGACTCTTTTTGAAGAATGTTATAATAAAATACAGCTAGTCTCCCTCTGCTCCTCTCCCAATGTGAGTGTCTAGTTTTCTTTCACTACAACAGCAGGAATGTTATAAGACATATTACAGTCAAGGTTACCTTCCCATGGTAATCACGTCAGTAGTGTCCACCACAGATGTGTATTGCCGTGCTATGGGATTCAGTGGCACACTGCTACACTTGAGTTTGTATGTGTGTGAGTGTGTGATTTAACAATACTGTGCAATACTCATATTTTATTAACTCTCTCGTGGTGCTCTCTCTTTTTAAAGAAAGCCTTAGTTTGCATTAAGGAAAATAAAAATCTTATTTTTTTTGTCATCATTTGTTTTTTAATTGGAATTGAGAGTGGGATCCTGGTCTATTTTACTTCATGTACATATAAATGTGCTCCAGTCTTGCATTGTTTTTTTTTTTATTGATTTTATTGTAATCATTCCATACAAATTGATCAATTTTTACAAAAAAAATAGGATTGAAAACAAATTAACCCCCACCCCTGAGAAAGAGAGCATGGCCAATAGACTAAAACTTAAAAATAGTAAAAATGAATAAATTGATGAGTTTATTAGGCGAATACAGATAAATGGAGAAGAAAAAGAAATGGGGAGAGCATCTACTTCCTCAGTGCTTTAAGAGCTTATTCTAAAATGTTATTGATTAGATCCTGCCAGGTTTTGAAGATGTTCTGCACAGATCGTCTAATTAGATTTTTTCCAATTTCAAATAGTATATAACATCAGTTACCCACTGACTTAAAAGAGGAGAGTTAGGATTCTTCCAGTTTAGCAAAATAAGTCTACGTGCCAATAGTGTAGTAAAGGCAATCACAGTTTGTTTGTCCTTCTCCACTTTAAGCCCCTCTGTGAGCCCACCAAACACAGCTGTTAATGGGTTAGCAGGGATTGTGACACCAAGGCTGTCTGATAGGCACTTTAAATTTTTTCTCCAGAATGATGTTAGTCTTACATAATTTTAACCAGATGACAATTCATTTATGTAAATCTTTTTTCATTGTAAACCCTTTGATGGCCTCTACAAAAACCAAATATCAATGTGGTAAAATGCAAAATACAGTAATAATAAAACAGGCAAGGTTCCAAATAAAATATACAATGCAATCAATTGTAAATTTGGATTCTCTTAAAACCACAATACAAATACTTTACAACTTTAGGAAAATTGTATTAAGTACAGAAAAAGTGTAATAATGTTAGCCAATTCATAACATAACAGTTGTGTGACAAAATATGAATACTTTGCAACAAAGTCTGGGGTAATTCATTTTTTACTGTCTTGTTTAGTGAGTATTGATGTACAAAGCATATAAAAGAGATTACATTTGAAAAATTCAAAAGTAAGACACAATACAAAGAGGCTTTCTTAAAGCACTTGACAACTACAGCAGGGGTTGGGTGACTTTTTATGTATTTGTATAATAAAATAAAAATAAACAAGAATGCCTTTAACACCTGCAACAACATAAAAGTGCATATGCATTATAATAAACAGTAGTCGGGAAAACTGAACCTACACACAGATAGAGTAAAAGTTGAAATTAACTGCAGGAACAACTACTGATGTGCAGAAGAACTCCGAGCATTGCCATCTAAAGTGCTTCTTTGATAAAAGCAAAGAGAGAAAGCCAAAGAGCCGTAAAGAGTAGCGCAGCACTGCTTTAGTTCAGCAACAAGGTGAGCACTGAAGACTTTGCTTGCGCTGCATGATTATATAAAAGAACCAGATTACACAAACATCGTTGTTACAATTAATGTTGTTTCGGCATAATACAACACAACAGTGGCGTGCACAGTAAAGAGGAATCAATATTCTAAAACAAAATCTGTTTTTTGCCAAGCCTATTATTAATTAATATTGTCTAAAATATCATTCATTTAGAAAGACCTATGGATCAATAAAGCCTCTATATTCATCATCCTTTGAAGGACAAAGAAAATGAACTTGGCGGAAGTTCCTTTTGAAGACTGGAATTAACCTAAAAGAAAAAATATACATAAGTAGGTTGAATATTATTTTAACACTGCTCAAAAAACATTTGAATGACAGTCTTTACATTTTCATTTTGTGCTGGTTCTGAAAATATGATTTTATGACCTACTTTAATTTTTTCTGTACTGCAGAACACAAAATGTGCTTTCTACTTATCTTCACAGAGCTGAAAGAGACTGGATATAAATTTCAACTCCATTCCAGTTTTTGTTGAGTTTGTTCATTCTCTTGGTGTCTACACAGCTTTTTCTTCATTTCTCTGTATACCTCTCCAATGTAGGGTAGGATTTCTTTTCTAGCATTTTTAGTTTTTTTATATCTTCTAACTTCCACAGCTTCTTTGCTTGTTCTGTGTTTATGCTCTTTGCATTGTGGGTAATTCTGGCCTGCTCTTTTTCCTTGCTAATTTGTAGTTCGAGCCTTTAGGCGTGACAAGCCCTTTTTATTTCACTGCAGTGGCTCAACTCTTTGCTGAGGCATTAACTTTGCTCTTATTTTGTTGTTAATTTTTTTTTTTTGTTACTTTTCTCCTTTTTTGGATCTTTCTGAAAATCTCGTGTGTCTTTTGACCATTCTTGATTGATCTTTTGGATTTCTGACTTTTGCCATTTTATCACTGGTTAGTTTTACAAACTTTCTGTGGTTATTCCTAGATTAAATTTTTGGTTTATTTAGTATTTGACTTGGTTATAGTTTTACCCTACACTTATTTTGGAATTTTTTTTTATTTTGTTACTTAGCAAAGTGTGTTTTTTCGGGTTTGTTTTTAATTTTCTTTATTTAATTTAATAAATAATTAATTGCCTTGGATTCTGCCACAGATTGAAGGAGGCAGGCCATTAACGCAAATTTTAGAGACCAGGAGATAAAATGTAGTCAGAGTAACAAAGCAAATGTCACAATTAAGAAGACTTTGAATTCTGCATGCCAGAGCCAAAACACAATACTTAATTAAAGCCAGAGAACTACAAAGAAGGTTTGTTGCTGGAAAATCAACAAATAACAAAAGCAACGCACATTCATTTTTTTACCACAATCTTCTGGCTGACAGTGTTGTCTTATATACTGTCTCACTGGACACACCATCAACCCATCACTTCCAGATAACGCACGCTCACAACACACCCCTGTGCTTGGCAAACCAGCTTCAAAAAATGGTGGTGGCCATGACCAAAACAAAGTAGTTTTGCAATGATTTCAGAAGAAATGAAACATGATTACATTTAACCAAAAACAAAATGAATAAACAAATTAACCATGTCATTAAATACTTAATAGTTATAAAAATGGAAATAAAATTGATAGCCTATAAAAATTTCTTATTGAAGATAAAAATTTAGAACTGTGCAAGCACCAAATTATAAGACTTTTGTTTATTTGGGGCAGGCGGAGTTTAGCAGTTCCCCTCTCCCTTATTGTTATATTATGGCCTCTTTTAAGCAGTGTTGGTCTCAGGCCTTTCTTTAGAATATTTAGACATTTTTAATTTGTTAGGAATAAATAACACATAAGATATGCTTTACTGGTGTACTGATATAATAAAATCATTAAAATTGTAAAAAGTTAGATTCTGCTTTTAAGCTACCCATGACAGTAAAATTAGATAGTACACTACTTATATACCCATATCGCTACTTATGTGCTTATCGAGACCCCTGTGGAATATTTTCAGATACATTGCCTGCTACATTGAGGATTCAGAATTGTCCTCTCAACTTCCTTTGCTGCAGAACGGGGTGTACCCCATATCTGCACTCATGGCAGTGACAACATCTGCCGTTCATCACTGCGATAGCCAGAATTACAAGCACCAAAGCACAGCATACATTTTGGAAACAACAATCGCAACATAACATGACAAACCTCAAAACATGTTAATTGTATTTTCCCTGCAAAATGCTTCTTTGTAAACACTGGAAAAATTCTTGAAAAACACCTTGCCCTACAAAAACCTGAAATGCTTCATAATACTCACACAACAAAATTAAAATCTTTGAAAAACACCAAACAAATACTGTACAGGAAATTTACAGCGCTCAAATGTGAATGGGCCCTTAGTTGTCGTTATAATATTTTTATTCATTTATAACTATTTCAATTTATTATTATACCAATTCTTTACCTATTATTCATCTATCAATTTATCAGTTTTGCGCCACTGTATGCTGCAATACTGTGTATGCATAGTATGACAATAAAGCCCTTGACTTGAAAATTCTATGAATCTGCTTCAACAAATGAGTGGATGGCTAATTTTCAGTTTGTGTTAAAATATGAGCAACTGCTAGTGAGAAGTGTATGTGCAAATGTTTAAGAAGAAATGCACTAACCATCTCCAATATGAGGCTTTTTATTTCTTCATTCATTGTACCAGAAGTGACAACTGATATCTGATAATGATGAGACAGACCCGCTGCAAAGACAAAAAATAAGAAAAAAATGTTATTCCTGGTATCCCAAAAGCAAATTTTACCTTGCTTTTAAGCTTTTATGAAAACTCATTGTAAAACTGGTGTTCTTGTACTTTACAACTCTCTCGTTAGGTCTGAACCCAAAGTTTGATTAATTGGGATGTACTACAGCATAGAAAGTGCACTTAGACATTTGGATTCTCTATATTAGATGAAGAGGGCCAGCCTAATGTTAGTGTCCTGAAAAGAAAATAGTACTGAAAAATCTCCTAAACTATGGGGTCTATTAGTATGGGGAATGTGCCTAACATAATTTGACCTAGAACATTTTGCACAAGAATTCATGCAGAAAGAATACAGAAACAAGTTTTATAACTGTGTTTACAGGAAAGATAAACCTAAACACGTGAATCAAAAATGACATATTTGGTAGGTCTGCACTAAGAAGATGGCATTCTCCCTTTCACATGTAAGACTGGAGTATAGGACCTTAGGTGCTGTAGAGAAAGTGAAGAAGATTGCATGAAAATCTAACTGGATGCTGGGTGAAGAGAAAGCTGCACTTCTTTTGAAAATTCTATGACAGAACTTCAGGCAAGTAATCAAAGGTTAAGGAAAGCTGCAGTTGGTTAGAGTCAAAGAAACTGCTGAATGAAAACTATTCACATTGTGAAGTGTGGCAGACGGCCGGCTGCTCCACCCAGCCGGGACGCCCAAAGAAGAGAAGGATGGGAGAAGGTAGCTACTGTGAAACACAGCCTCCTCAAGATGTTAGATGGCAAGTTCCCTGCAGCATACTGGTGCCCCGGATTCCTACACAGTTTGGCTTCTCAGACCTGCTGGATACCGTGGGTGCCACCAGTAGACGCTGCCAGGGGACCTGTGGAGTCATACCTTTTCATAACCCGGAAGTACTATCGAGTCACGGGGACGGAAGCCCTGAAGTGCTGGCAAATCACGTGAATGAAAGAGGAGAAGCACTTCCAGGTCAAGGACTATATAAAGTACTGCTGGAGACCCAGAAAGTAAGCCAGAGTTGGGAGGTAGAGGACAGAGCTTGCTGGGAGGTGTGGAGGAGAGATTTGTATTGGTTGATTGTGTTATTATTATTGGTTTTGTCTATTTATGGTCGTGAAGGTGCTTCTGGGCATTGTAACAAGAAGAAAAAGAATTAAAAACCTTCTTGGTCATTTTACCTTATGATTAGTGTGTCTGTCTGTTGAGTTGAAAGGGGCGACAGCAACCCCTAACGTTCTTACAGAAGTTAAAAGTGTGAGCAAAGATCAAGCCCTGCAGAGCACTGTAACAGTTAAGATAGTGATAGACACACATAGTAAATAAAATAAATATGCTCAGTGTTACTGAGTAGTTAAATATTCAGTTGCAATATCGAATAAAATTATTTATACTGGGATTAAAACTGTTACGTGGTGAATATAAGTCAATGAGAAGCAATTTTGTATGGAATGCTTACAAATGTGCTTCTGCTATGGAATTCTCTCAGCAACTAAACATTCTTCCTGAGACATTGTTGGCAATGAGGATCAAAGAAATGTTTGGAATCACTAGCAGCAAGTTTTACCACTCAGCTAAATAGAGGCCTTGAGATATGGCTGCTAGCTGTGATTGAGCTTCTGAGCAAGGGTTTCTCTCAACTGATGGTTACATATGCCAAGTACCCAAACAATTCCTCAACAAAGCAAATGTTCTCACTCATGCCATTTCAGAGAGGATAACATTTCTAACAATTCCTCAGCAGAAACAAAGAGACAATATCAAACAGGCTACTACCTAGAAGACATGTTCCACTTATTTTTATGAATACAATTTCCACATATTTAATTAAAAATTAGTCTACCGCCACAGATGCTTCATACTCATCAAGAGAAAGCTTTTGCTTGACTGTAAGTTTTAAATCAAGGATTTCCTACCTGGGGTTCCAGCAGCTCCAGGGGGTACAAAGTGGCATTTCGGGTTGTGCAATAAAGAGGCGGGCTGCATCGCAATTTGCCAAAATTGAGTGAGGGGCTTTGTCTGTCTTTATCGTGGCGCAATCTGTGTCATGCAGTGTGCCATCACTTGTAGGTTTTTTATTAGTTAATGCTCCTGTTCCGTGAAAAGCATCAAACATTGCGTGTGCAATTGTCATCTGTGAGTGAGCCACAGAAATGCACATTCTTACATGATCCTTGAGCTGTGGACAGAGTGTTTGTAAAGGCAAATGACCATTTTTAAGAGAATGGAATTTTGATCTTACAATAATCCTCAGAGAAGGGCAAGGTCTAGTATTGATTTCAGTGCAAGTCCTGACTGTGAAATGTCACCGATTTAGATGTCTGACATTTTTGCCAGGTGGAAGATGGGGGACTGAATTGGATGCAACACCTGCTGCTCACACTCAGCCCATTTCTCCTGGTGGTGGTCCTGTCTGTAGCGCAGCAATTTTAACTGTGCAGTACATCTGTTTTTGAACTGCAGTGTTGGTGTTAATGGGGGACAAAGCTCAATGACTGTGTTTCATTCTGTGGTGGAGCGCTGGTACCCATTGATCCATGGGGGTCTCCAATTCCCCAAAACTTTTTATTGTTGAATGTGCGTCATTTCCTTGCGGTGCCTACAGTTTTGTGGGATACCCTAGGATTTTTCAATCTAGTGTCTAAGCTTTACAGAGACACACTTACAAAATTATTGGGATTTATAAAGGTAAATTGCTCAATTTATATTTAGATTTAGAGTTAAAAGCTTATTTTTTTTAGTTCACTATGTAGTTGAAAAATTAGAAATGTGACTTACTTTTCTAAGAGGTCAATCAAACATTTTCTAGAGTTGTGGTGCATAGAAAAAGTTGGGAACTACTGGTTTAAATAGTAAATTAAACAAAAGCAAGATGATACTGAACTACAGTCGTTCAGTTTTATAGTATACAGAATTGTTGTTATGAACAAGTCATAATCTAATCTGCCAGCAAGCAGATCCAGTAAGACATTCAGGAACAGATGCTGAGTCTGTGGGCAGTCAGAGAGAAGGCTGTATATTTATAGATACATTCATGCAGTATGTTTACTTTAGACAATGTGATTTATTACAAAAGAGATGACCATTATAAAATATGCCAAGCCAGGTGGGAAAATCTGTTAAATAATGAAAGAGTAAATGAATCTGAATGAAAACAATGGAAGCCACAGGAGAATGGGAATGGTAGCTTGATTGCTTGATAGCTGTTGGAGAGATGAGGCAGTGTGGTGCAGTGGTTAAGGCTTTGGACTTCAAACCCTGAGATGTGGATTCCAATCCTGACACTGACAATGTATGACGACGAGCAAGTCTCTTTACCTGTCTGTGTGTCAATTGGAAGCACAAAAGTAATGCAACAAAATGTGTATCTAATGTTGGCATCAGCCAACGTAAGCATATTATTTATATTTCATGAATGCACTATTGGTGAACAAAATCGAGTCTTTTGTAAATAATGATTATTGCAGCTACCATTGTACTACTGTAAAAATATTTGCAAGTTGCATTCCTGTACTGTCTATCAAAGTAGAACATTTGTTCTTGTCTTTTTTTGTGTTTTGTATTTCAAACACAGTGCCAATGCCTGTGAGGTTTGATATCATATCGTTTGTTTTTTTGCTTGGGGCATTAGTTGTTTTCTTTATTTTGGGTGTGTATTGGCAGCATCACATACTAACATTGTATTAACAGTGTGGATGATGTGTTATGTCAGGACAGTACACATATTTATACATTCATTCTCATATGACATCACGAATAGCAGTCTGTAGTACCCTCTTAAAGTAAAATTGTTTTGGTCATGCTAGTTTTTAAGTGTCAGGCACCTGCAGGTCTTTGCTGAGCAGGGCCTATGGAGAGTATGTAGCATGAAGATTGGGGTTTTTTTGGCTTCTGGGTAGTCTTTCTCTCTCAGTCTACTGCTTCTGTAAGTAAAACATGTACATCTAACAGCTCTGCAATGGTTTACTGAGCCAGAATAGCAACATTAAGCAGTGATCTTGGTTCAGTTTCTGTCTAAGGTTTTTGCTGAACTTATCCTTCTCGGGCCTTCTCCACTGGCTCTTCACTGGTTATCACTCACCCAGAACTTGCTACATCATGAATTTCTGCAGTCAGGGGATCCTAGGCAATGCAGACATTTTGTTCTTATTTTGAATATAAAGATTGCTGTCTGTCAACTAATTAGTGGCTGCATATTCATGTTTATCCATGCTGTCATGTGTCTACTACAGGTCTAATATAAAATATAAATGTGAGCATGAATTCTAAACCACTCATATATCATCTCAAATTTCACATCACATTCCCCTTACATATAAAAAATGGAGCCGGCAGGGGAAGCCACTATAATAAGGGGAACTTAAACTCTAAATCTTTAAGAGCATGATTTGATATTTTCATATGACATACCCAAAAGGTACAGAATGTTCCTGAGAGGTGGCCCACACTGAGAAAATTAAAATGGAAAATGAAAGGGTTACTCTGTCTGGTCACATGGCCCCAGAGGAATAGAAGGGGAGCAGAGAGTTGTAGGGCAGTTTGCCTAATACTACAAAGTAGTTAGATATCTGCCTAAAATGCTGCTCCACATGTAGCTTTGACTATTAGGCATTTGGTTTCCTACAGAGCATCACTATAATAATTGAGTAGTTTGAACTTATCTGGAGAAATCTACATTTAGGCCTGTATCAATATATCAATCAGTTCTGGATTTAAAACTTTATAGGGTCATGTGTCTTGCTTTTTCTCTTGCCTGCTTCAATAAATAATTTTTTTCTGTTACATGTTTGTATTAAAAGCAGCTGTGGAAACTACTTACTTGTAGTCACCATAACTGACACAGGATCTCCTAGCGTTCCATCTTCTGTTACAGCTTTGACTTGGATGGTGTAAGTTGTAAGTGGCAAAAGACTAGTAATATTAGCATATGGCTCCGTCACAGTCTGCAAGGCTCTTCCAAATTCGGCACTTTCTTTCTGCAGAATCAGGTAGCGGCTGACACCTCCATCTGGTGCAATCCATTTAAGGAATACAGAATTGCCACTGATACTGCTTACAGTTAAATATTTAACAGTGTCAGGCTCTGTAAAGTACAAGAATGCATATTTTTTATTTTGCAAGTTATTTTAATGTGCAGTACATTTAAACATTTAATCACCTTTTGCTTTAGGGTCTACCAAAGCATTTCCCATTAATCAAAACATTCTGTATTTGGCAAAGAAGTCAATATTATTATTGGAACTGATAAGTTGAGAGCTACTGTTCAGCAATTAGTAGTTTAAGTAGGCACCTTACAGCAAAGTCAAGGAGCTGCTGCTGCTGCCACCACTCCTGCACTGATGTCAGTTATAAAGAGAGCTCAGAACATTACATGGGGGACCACAGACATTGCAGGGGTTTATTGTCCAATTCAAGATTTATATTTCTATCTTCATTCTTATCTGGGAAATTTCCACAATGGGTGACTTCTGATTTTCACAGTTGTGATATTTTAGAACATTTTCTGGAAGAATTTCATTCTGACATTCTTTCATCATGACACTCCAGAACTGAAAGTGGATGCTGTCAGCAAGCAGCTGAATTTAAAATGTGGAGAATCTGCCAGCTAGTGATTATATAATTAATAGTAAAATTGCTTCAGCAGGTGTTGGCTAGAACAACAAATTTTCTAATCTCTGCATTTAGAATCACTAGGAAGAGTTAACATATGAAATTGGCAGTCACGATGTGGAATAAACCTTAGAAAATGTTATACATCTAACAAGAAAAGATTCTCTGAAAGCAAAACAGAAAAATAGAAGATGAAAAAGTTTCCCTAGGCCCATAATAAAAAGCAAGGATTCTAAATCTCCAATAGTTTGTCAAATTGGCAGTTAGTCTTAGTGAAAAGAGACATACAACACAAACAGGTTTGGATTTCTACTGTGATGTATCAAGTTACTCTGCAAATTCTTACCCTAAATTCACTTTATTCAAACACTGTGCTGCTTATATGAAAAACGATGGATACATGCACTAAGCAGGGCCAGGACTATGCATAAATAAAACACACAACTTGTTTTTGAGTACCTATTTAATTTGGACAATTTGTGGTTTGAAAGAGTTTTGTTGTGGATGTAGGTTATTAGGAATATTTAGCAATAACATTTGCCCTTGAGGAGTAGGGCTACCATTTTTGATCTTTGTGTGTAATTCATTTTATTTGTTGTTCTCTGGTAACTCAGCTCTTTGTAATTTTGATTTTTGGGTGGTGTTTAGTGCTGCTGCCTCGCAGTTAGGAGACCCGGGTTCGCTTCCTGGGTCCTCCCTGCGTGGAGTTTGCATGTTCTCCCTGTGTCTGCGTGGGTTTCCTCCGGGCTCTCCGGTTTCCTCCCACAATCCAAAGACATGCAGGTTAGGTGGATTGGCGATTCTAAATTGGCCCTAGTTTGTGCTTGGTGTGTTTGTGTGTGTCCTGCGGTGGGTTGGCACCCTGCCCAGGATTGGTTCCTGCCTTGTGCCCTGTGTTGGCTGGGATTGGCTCCAGCAGACCCCCGTGACCCTGTATTCGGATTCAGCGGGTTTGAAAATGGATGGATGGATGGATGTTTAGTATTTCATCATCGGTTGGTTTAGACTTTTTGGATTTAACCTTGGTGCATTATTTTGACCTTATCTTTATCTCCTTCAAGATAGAATAAAACAAAAACCAATCTAAAGTTCTTGGACATTCAATGGGATGTCCTCTGGAACCCTAACTCATTATTTGTGACATTCAGTGCATTTACATGAACACAGATAATTACATTAAGGTGAATAACCTGGTTAAGGCAGAAACCTGGTTTCTTAATAATCTGCTTCTACATGCGCAAGTAAGTGATCTTCTGGAGCTCTCCAATGTCATTAAACTGTGCAAAATAGATTTAAACATCATCATCATCGGCCATTGTGAATCTAAATGATGCCTGTGATCATTATCTTGTATTTCATAAATAGGGTTATTCAAACTGACACTTTATTTATAGGTTTCTGTTTCTGGATTGTACGCTATAAACTCTTTTCTGCTTAGCTGTGAAACTGAGCCCTGCAATGGACCCCAGTAAATGTGCAGTCATAGTGGAATGATGGGGGGAGAAGATGTACTCAGGGTACTACTTCCCCGGGATGCTAAATGGCCCTCAGATGTGCCTCGGATTCCCGCAGGGATCCATGGGAACTGAAGTCTGACACAGCCCTATTGGGTTTCATCACAGCCGTCTGCAGAGCCATACTTTAGGCTTTCACCACACCTGGGAGTGATTCCAGATCTCCATAAATAGCCACCTGAAGTACTCCTGGGTGCAGCATAAAAGGAGCTGCCTCACTTCACTTAAGGAGCCAGAGTCAGGAGGGGAGAGAGATGAAGCTTGCCAAAGTAGGAGTGGAGGCAGAAGATGGAAAGAAGGAGACAAGACAAAGAAAGAAAACAGGGTGTTTATTGTGCTTAATACTGTGCTATACATGGTACATTGGTGGAGAAATTAAAGGAAGCATTTCCCAAACTTCAAATAAACATATGTGTTGTTGGACTTGTGTATATTGTGGCAGACTGCTGGGGCTCTTGTCCAGCTGGGACACCTGGATGATGGAAGGATTGGAAGTGAGACAATACCTCCCTGGGGACAT
Organism: Polypterus senegalus; assembly: GCF_016835505.1. Lineage (NCBI taxonomy): Eukaryota > Metazoa > Chordata > Cladistia > Polypteriformes > Polypteridae > Polypterus > Polypterus senegalus. The sequence goes on along the minus strand of NC_053156.1, from coordinate 262,385,290 downwards.
GAGAGGGCAGCCCCCCTGGTTTGTACCGGGGCCACAGGATTGGAACTTGGAAGCTCAACCCTGTTGGTGCCAATGGCCACAGCCAGGGAGCACCTGGACGATTCAGGAGCCCTGGACTGTACCACTTCCACCACACCAGGATAGTGCTGCCAGTAAAGGATCCGGGTGCACTTGGAGTGCTTCTGGGTGCCCATGCAGCACTTCCACCACACCAGGAAGTGAGGCAGGAAGAACTTCAGGTAGCACCTGGAACACATCGGAGTGCACTATAAAAGAGGCCGCCCCACTCCATTCTGGGAGCAGGAGTCAGGAGGTGGAGGACAGAGTATGCAAGTGGAGATGTGAAGGCAGCAGAGAAGAGAGAGAAAGAAAGATGGGACTGAGCTTATTTGTTATTGAATCAATAAAAACAACTGAAAGCAAAGTCAAAAGAAACTGAACTTAACTATACATAGTAACAGAGATAGATATGTGATGGTATTCATATTGATGAACAAGCATAACAAGAACTATATAAGATCAAGAGTAAAAACTTACTTGTAAAGGCTATGATTGTCACCGCCTGCCCTTCAGTGATGTTGTCTGCAGCCACAGCAATGACTTGCAGTGCGTATCTGTTACCGGGCGTTAGTCCAGTGATAACAGCAAACTCCGAATTTACTGTCAAATTAATAGATGTAATTCCCTTTGCCTCAACTCTGTAGCTGATTGCAGTGCCTTTTAAAAGGGACCAGCTCAAACTGATTGAAGTTGTGGTGATGCTCATTACTGACAGATTTCCAACTGTGCCTAGGTCTAAATGCATAAAACAAGTATTGCAGAGAATATGTAAAAACACTCTTTCAATGCATTTAGATCACTACAATACAGTATTTCTGAAAAACTGAATAATCATAAATTGAGCAGTAAGAAAATATTTATCATTGTACTTTGCTTTCAGAAGACACATTTTCCCAGGTTCAGTGTACAATGTCCTCACAGCTCTCAAGTTCCTGAAAATAATTCCAGCCTGGTTAATTCATGTGAGGCATCTGCTCATTTTTCCTATGTGGTGTTTTCTCTCACATCCCAGAGACATTCATGCTGGATTAATTTACTACTCTAAACTGATCCTGTAGAAATGTGAGTTTGTTTTACAATACATTACTACCGTCCCTTCCATTCCCCTTTCCTCTTCTCTGCTAGGGTAATTCTGGGCACTAAGTCTCTAACATGGATTAAATGGAATACTGCAGAGAATACTGTTTAAATAAATAATATATTGTGAGTGGGTTGGATAATGGATGGATGGATTCTACTTACATGATTTTTTTATTTTACATCCAAAGAAGAACCACTATTTTGAATAAACTGTTGCATACAAAGCTAAATGCTTGTTGTCATGTATGTTTGTCTGTGGATCACTCTTTTGACTCAGCAGTCCCAACCAGGGTTGAGAGGGGACACTGTCGCAAATGGTATTGTCTCTTTCTTTTCCTGCAGCCAGGAGAAACATGCCTAGTGAAGACAATTGACTCAGCCTATTCTGGCCAGAGCAGTATAAAAGTGAGACGCTCACAAAAGCCGGTGTTGCATTCTGAACCCACACTCGAGGACGAACAAACTCCAAAGCAGACCTGACCAATTAACTATTCCCTGCAGTATGCAATGAATGCGTTGCCATTGTACCATTGTGCGCTTTTTTTGGTTAAAGTTTCATCTTGTTTTTAAATGGGGTGATCCAGTTGGCACCCCAACATTTCTCTAGTCTAGTTGCATAACTTGCACAACCACACTGTTTTGTTAGTGGGAATCAATGAAAATCTACAAAGTTTAATCCTTTAGTGTCAATAATTTAGTACATTACACTCTTAGTCTACCAATGCTCAATAACCCTTAAAAATTACAAAGTCATATCACATGTATTAATCTTAGATGCAACTAAAAATACTAAAAACTAAAAATCAACATGACTGGATAGATAAACTTTATATGCAAATTTTCACACTGCGTCAATAAAAAACTCTAGAATTTTATTAATAAATAAACACTTTACATTAATGTTATTATTCAAACAGACAGTATTAAGCTCTCCAAGGATTTTAATATGACCATTCCAAACCAAGTCTGTGATTCATTATGTGCCTGAACCCAGTAAAAGTGTTAGTCTTAATACCTGTATGGAAAAACAAAAAGAACAATCAACAGTAACCTCTAATGTTTTAATGTGCTTCATGTGACAGGTTTAAAAGGACTGGAAGATCTACAGTATTCTGTTAGCCTGACCTAGAAAAAAAAAAAATCTAAAATCCATAGCAGTCTATCAGAACTAATCACTCCAGCTCTGACCACAGTGCAGACAAGTTTCACTCACAATACAATAAGCAGATAGTACCAGAAAACCAGTCCACCCTCCATGAAAGCCAAAAAATATCCTGATCTAAAACATCTACGATAAAGTCTAAATTGCGCACAAACAATATAAAAGCAACACCCCTTTCAAGTTTATCTAAATCTAATGAGTGATTTGTTGCAGAAAGCTAAAGGGAGATTAACCCCAAGTGAGCTTCAAACCCCCTTTGAAACACAAATCCAGGTTTGCCACTACAATTAAAGATGCAAAGAGTGTTCAAATGCAGATGTTTTGGGATATGACATTCAATTTTATTGAAAAATGTACTTATAAAAACATAAAATTATTGCTTTTCCTACAGACAAATGTATTCCAGTTCCAGTTCCTCATGGCATGGATTCCACAAGATGTTAGAAACATTCTTTGAAATTTCGGTCCATGTTGATGAGATTGCATCACACAATTTCCTCAGATTTGTTAGTTGCATTTTCATGGTGTGAATCTCCCATTCTACCACTCCCAAAGGTGTTCTATTGGATTCAGATCCAGTGACTGGGAATGCCACTAATGAACTCATTGTCAAATTCATGAGACCAGTTTGAGATGCCTTTTGCTTTGTGGTATGGTAGAAGTAGCCATTAGAAGATGCATAAATTGTGGCCATGAAGAGAAGCACATGGTCAGCAACAATACCCAAATAGGCTAAGGGATTCAAGTGATGGTAGATTGGTATTAATGGGTGCAATGTGTGCCAAGAAGACATTTCCTCATGCCATTTCAGTATTATTGTCAGCGTGAACTGTTGACACAAGGCAGGTTGGGTGCATGGATTTATGATGTTGGCACAGAATTATGACCATACTACCATCTGTGTGCCTCAGCAGAAATCGAGATTCATCAGACAGGGCTATATTCTTCCCGTCTTCAACTATCCATGGTTGGTGAGCCTGTTCCCACTGCAGCTTCAGCTTTCTGTTTGTGGCTGACAGGAGTGGAACATTATGTGTTTTTTTTTTTGCTGTTGTAATCCATTCACCTCAAAGTTTGACAAGCTGTGCATTCTGAGATGCTTAATTGAATTACCATATCCTTTCTGTTAGCTCAAACCAGTCTGACCATTCACTTCTGACCTCTCTCATCAACAAGGTATTCCTGTCTGCAGAACTTCTACTCACTGGATGGTTTTTTTTTTAGTACCATTCTCAGCAAAGCTAGTAAAAGTACTAACAATCATACTCCTTCTTTCTGGTGTTTGATGTGAACATTTTCTGAAACTTCTGTCCCGTATCTGTATGACTTTATGCAATGTGCAGCTACCACATGTTTGGCTGATTAGATGATTACAAGGAGAAGTAGGTGTATAGGTGTTCCAAACAATTTTCTCAGTGAGAGCATGTATATATAAACACTGTATATGAAGATCAAATATAAAAATACATACCTCGCTTTGTTGTCTCTGTAGACGTTGTTGAGTTGCTAGTCCTTGAAGGAACAACTGTAATGTCTTCTTCTGTTGGTTTTGATGGTACTGAAGTTGAAGTAGTAGTTGAAGAATTTGTTAAAGGCGCATAAGTAGATTGTGATGACATATTTTTGCTTGTGTTATCTGTCGAAGCTGTTCTAAAAGGAGTGAATGAGGGCTTATAAAGTGTGGTTTCAAAGCTTAAGGACAATGTTGAAACAGTAATAGATTTCTGAGATGTCTGGAGACTGCTTCCAAATGAAATTGAAGGCGCAGTAGCTGTGGTTGACATTGCTGGAGTCTGGACAGTTGTGAATGGCAATGAAACTGTGTTATTTATTAAACTTGTAGAAGCTGTAATTATAGATGGTAAAGAAAAGGTTGCTGTCGTTAATAAAGTTTTCCTAGTAGATGTAGTGGATGCATCTGATGAAAGAGATTCTGCTGAGACTGACAAACTATTTAATGATGTGGTAGATTTTAATAAAGGACCAATTGGTTGAGTTGTTTTAAGTGGAAATGTCATAGGTGATAAAAGATTGTTACTCAAGGTAGACGCAACAGGTGTTATAGCAGATGATGGTGGCAATGCAGTGGTTTCTGCAGCTGTCAAAACAGTATTCAGGGATATGAATGCCTTATTTGTCTGTAGAGAGTTTGCAGTTTTGGGTGAAAAAGTAGACGGTCCAACATCTGCATCTGAGTTACGAGTGGAAGATGAAGATAACGCTGATAAGGTCAGAATTGTCTTACTTGTACCAAAGTTATTTGTAGATTGCGATGAAAGATTATTAGCTGTGGCTGTTGCTGATGGAGTCGATGGCCCAATATCGGCATCTGAGTTAAGAGTAGATGATGATGATAGGGTCAGAATTTTCTTACTTGTACTAAAGTTATTTGCAGATTGTAGTGAAATAGTATTGTCTGTGGCTGTTCTAGAACTTGTTGGAGAGGTTAGTAAAGAAAAAATAACATTTGATTCAGATCTTGAGGAATTTGTGGTGGGTATATTTACTGTAGTTAAAACAGTACTTGAGTCTAATGAAAGACTGCTTGTTTCCTTACTTGCAATACTTGTGGATGATGTGGATGGTAAAGCAGTGTATGGCCTCACTGTTGTTTGGATATTTGTGAATGACAATATAACAGTGTTATTTATTAAACTTATAGAAGTGGTATTTGTAGATTGCGGCATCATAGTGGTGTTTACTGCTGTTGCTAAAGGGGTACTTATAGATAGATTGGTTATATTTGTTGAGGGAGGAGCTGTTGAACTCAAAGAAGTACTAGATATGATAGGTGTGACAGAGACAGTTGTGAATAATAATGGCAGGTTAACTGTTGCTCCAGAATTCATAAAAGTTTTTGTAACTGATGACACATTATTTCCTGAGCTTGCTTTTGTTGCCATGCCTAATGTTGATGGTACTATTGGTGTGTCTAATGCACCTAATGAATTGGTATTGATTGATGCTGTAGGGGATGAATGGTAACTTGAAGAAGTTAGTGAAAAATGATTTGGAGATGTAGCCGTTACCATATTATTAACTAATGAGGATGATGTTGAAAAATTACTAACTGAAAAAGTACTTTTGGCAGATGATGATATTGTATCTGATGGAAGGCTTACTGGGAAACTTCCAGCAGACAAGGAAGACAAGTTGTTTGATGTTGTAGTTATTAATGTTTTCCCTGTCAATATATTGGGTTTATCTGATAAAAAAGGTTGTGTTGTAAATGAAGTATTATTTGAAGTTCTTGTAGATATTTCAACAGTATTACCAGATAATGTGGTAGATGTCAATATGCTGACTGATTGAGTTGCTGTTACAGGTGAGTTAGGTGGAATATTGTTAGTCCTGGTAGATACAATAGGTGGTCTTGCAGCTGCTGCTGATGATGCAATGGTTTCTGTATCTGTCAACATGGTATTCAAAGATATGAAAGTTGTATTTGTCAGTGAGAAGTCTGTAGTTTTTGGTGCAGGAGGAGATACATCCAAGTTAAGAGTGGAGGAAGTAGATAACAGTGATAAGGTTGGAATCCTCTTACTTATGCTGAAATTAGTTGTAGATTGTGTTAAAGCTGTAGTTGTTGTTGAATTTGTTACTGAGGCTGGTGAAAAGGAGAAAATGTCTGATAAGGAAGTGAAATTTGTGGGTGGTACATTTACTGTTGTTAAAAGAGTCTGTGAAGAGTTTACTGAAATAATTGCTTCCTTAGTTGTAGGTAGAATACTTGTGAATGGTGTGGAAGGTAAAGCAGTATTTGGTATCGCTGTTGTTTGCATATTTGTGAAAGACAATGAAACTGTTTTATTTATTACACTTGTAGAAGTGAAATTTGTAGAAGGTAAGCTCAGGGTAGGATTTACTGTCTTTGCTAAAGGGGTACTTGTGGTTATATTGATTATATTTGTTAAGGCTGGTCCTGTTGAACTCAATATAGAAGAACTAGGAGTGATTGGTGTGAGAGAAATAGTTGTGGGTAGTAAAGACAGATTAATGATAGCCACAGAGTTTACAAAATTTTTTGTGATTGCTGACACACTATTTCCAGAGCTCATGTTTGTTCCTGAGCCTGATGCTGCTGATGCCATTGTGTTGTCCACTGCAGTTAATAAATTAGAACTGGTTGATGTTGTAAGGGTTAAACGAGAAGTTAAATTATTTGGAACTGTAGCTGTTACTGTATTATCAGGTAATGTAATATTTGCAACAGGTAGTTTTGAAAATGATGATGACAATGCAGTAGCTTCAATAGCTGTCAACATGGTATTCAAGGATATGAAAGCTGCATTCGTCGGTGAGGAGTCTGTTGTTTTTGGTGAAGGAGCAGATGCATCTGAATTAAGAGCCGATGAAGAAGAGTATGGTGATAAGGTAAGAGTACTTTTACTTGTACTAAAGTTAGTTGTAAATTGTGGTGAAACAGTATTAATTTTGGCTGTTGTTGAACTTGTGGCTGAGGCTGGTGAATAAAAGAAAATGTTTGACAAAGTTGAGGAATTTGTAGATGGTACATTTGCAGCCGTTGAAAGAGTTCTTAATGAATTTCCTGAGAAAACAGCTTCCTTAGTTGTAGGTAAAATATTTGCGGCTGATGCTGAAGGTAAAGCAATGTTTGGTATCCCTATTGTTTGGGTATTATCGAAGGACAATGAAACTGTGTTATTTATTAAAGTTGTAGAAGAAATATTAGATGGTAAGATCAAGGTAGTGTTAACCGCTCTTGCTAATGGGGTGCTTATCGCGAGATTAGTTAGGTTTGTTAATGAAGGACTTGATAAACTCAGTGTAAAAGTACTAGATGTGAAAGGTGTTGTAGAGATAGTTGTGGGTAATAAAGACACATTGACGATTGGCACAGAATTCATAAACGTTTTTGTAACTGCTGGGGATGAATTATTCCTTAAGCTTGCTTCTGTTAGTGGGTCTGATGTTGATGATGCCTTTGCTGTGTCTACTGCAGTTAATAAATTGGTACTGGTTGACATTATAGGGATTAAATGAGAAGCTGAAGAAGTTACTGAAAAATCATTTACAGGTGTAGCTGCTTCTGTGTTTTGAAGTAATGAGGATAACGATGGCCAAAAACTACTAACTGGAAAGGAACTTGTAGTTGATGATATCATTGAGGTTGTTGGTGTAGTTAAAAAGGTTTTGGTTGTTGAAATATTTGACGTATCAAGTGAAAAAGGCTGTGTTGTGAGTGAAGAAAAATTTAAAGGTCTTGTAGATATTTCAGAGTTATTACCAGATAATGTGACAGATGTCAATAAAGTACTAATTGGTGGAGTTGTTGTAGATGGAGTTCTCACAGGTGATGAAATATTGTTAGTTGTGGTAGAAACAACAGGTGGTCTTGCAGGTGATGATGACATTGCAATGGTTTGTGTAGATGTCAATAAGGGTATGAATGCCGTATTTGTCCGTGTGGAGTCAGTTGTTTTTGGTGAAGTAATAGAGACATCTGAGTTAAGAATAGAAGAAGATAACAGTGATAATGTGGGAAATCCTTTACTGGTAATAAAATTGGTTGTAGATTGTGACAAAATAGTATTAGTTGTAGTTGTTATTGAATCTGTTATTGAGGCTGGTGAATAAAAGACAGAGTTTAATAAAATTGAAGAATTTGTGAGTGGTACAGTTGCTGTTGTTAAAAGAGTTCTTGAAGAATTTCCTGAAAATACTGTTGTTCTGTTCATTGTAGACAGAACAGTTGTGAATAATGTTGAAGGTACAGCAGAGTTTGGTATCCCTGATGTTTGGCTAGTGGTGAAAGACAATGGAACAGTGTTATTTGTCAAACCTGTAGAAGTGATATTTGTAGATGGTAAGATCGAAGTTTTGTTTATTACCGTTTGTAAAGAGGTGCTTGTTGTTAAATTGGTTACATTTGTTGTGGCAGGACTTGTTGAACTCTGTGTAGAAGTACTAGATGTGAAAGGAGTAGCAGAGATATTTGTGGTTAAAAAAGACACATTGACGGTTGGCACAGAATTCACAAACGTTTTTGTAATTGCTGCAGATAGATTATTTCTTAAGCTTGCTTCTGTTAGTGAGTTTGATGTTGATGATGCCTTTGCTGTGTCTACTGCAGTTAATAAATTGGTACTTGACGTTATTAAATAAAAAGTTGAAGAAGTTGCTGAAAAATCATTTGCAGGTTTAGCTGCTTCTGTGTTTTGAAGTAATGAGGATGATGGTGGCCAAACATTACTTACTGGAAAAGAACTTGTAGCTGATGATATCATTGAGGTTGTTGGTGTACTTAAAAAGGTTTTGGTTGTTGAAATATTTGACGTATCAAGTGAAAAAGGCTGTGTTGTGAGTGAAGAAAAATTTAAAGGTCTTGTAGATATTTCAGAGGTATTACCAGATAATGTGACAGATGTCAATAAAGCACTAATTGGTGGAGTTGTTGTAGATGGAGTTGTTACAGATGATGAAATATTGTTAGTTGTGGTAAGAACAGCAGGTGATCTTGCAGGTGATGATGACATTGCAATGGTTTGTGTAGATGTCAATAAGGGAATGAATGCTGTATTTGTCCGTGTGGAGTCAGTTGTTTTTGAGGAAGTAATAGAGGCATCTGAGTTAAGAATAGAAGAAGATAACAGTGATAATGTGGGAAATCCTTTACTTGTACTAAAATTGGTTGTAAATTGTGACAAAATAGTATTAGTTGTAGTTGTTATTGAATCTGTTATTGAGGCTGGTGAATAAAAGACAGAGTTTAATAAAACTGAAGAATTTGTGAGTGGTACAGTTGCTGTTGTTAATAGAGTTCTTGAAGAATTTCCTGAAAATACAGTTGTTCTGTTCATTGTAGACAGAACAGTTGTGAATAATGTTGAAGGTACAGCAGAGTTTGGTATCCCTGATGTTTGGCTATTAGTGAAAGACAATGAAACAGTGTTATTTGTCAAACCTGAAGAAGTGATATTTGTAAATGGTAAAATCAAAGTAGTGTTTATTACCCTTTGTAGAGGGGCGCTTGTTAAATTGGTTAAATTTAGTGTGACAGGACTTGTTGAACTCTGTGTAGAAGTATTAGATGTGACAGGAGTAGCAGAGATATTTGTGGTTAAAAAAGACACATTGACGGTTGGCACAGAATTCACAAAAGTTTTTGTAATTGCTGCAGATAGATTATTTCTTAAGCTTTCTTCTGTTAGTGAGTTTGATGTTGTTGCTGCCTTTGCTGTGTCTACTGCAGTTAATAAATTGGTACTGGTTGACATTATAGGGATTAATTGAGAAGTTGAAGAAGTTACTGAAAAATCATTTACAGGTTTAGCTGCTTCTGTGTTTTGAAGTAATGAGGATGATGATGGCCATAAACTACTAAATGGAAAGGAACTTATAGCTGATAATATCATTGAGGTTGTTGGTGTACTTAAAAAAGCTTTGGTTGTTGAAATATTTGACGTATCAAGTGAAAAAGGCTGTGTTGTGAGTGAAGAAAAATTTAAAGGTCTTGTAGATATTTCAGAGTTATTACCAGATAATGTGACAGATATCAATAAAGCACTAATTGGTGGAGTTGTTGTAGATGGAGTTGTTACAGATGATGAAATATTGTTAGTTGTGTTAAGAACAACAGGTAGTCTTGCAGGTGATGATGGCATCGCAATGGTTTGTGTAGATGTCAATAAGGGTATGAATGCCGTATTTGTCTGTGTGGAGTCAGTTGTTTTTGGTGAAGTAATAGAAGCATCTGAGTTAAGAATAGAAGAAGATAACCGTGATAATGTGGGAAATCCTTTACTGGTAATAAAATTGGTTGTAGATTGTGACAAAATAGTATTAGTTGTAGTTGTTATTGAATCTGTTATTGAGGTGGGTGAATAAAAGACAGAGTTTAATAAAACTGAAGAATTTGTGAGTGGTACAGTTGCTGTTGTTAAAAGAGTTCTTGAAGAGTTTCCTGAAAATGCTGTTGTTCTGTTAATTGTAGACAGAACAGTTGTGAATAATGTTGAAGGTACAGCAGAGTTTGTTATCCCTGATGTTTGGCTATTAGTGAAAGACAATGAAACAGTGTTATTTGTCAAACCTGTAGAAGTGATATTTGTAAATGGTAAAATCAAAGTAGTGTTTATTACCCTTTGTAGAGGGGCGCTTGTTGTTAAATTGGTTAGATTTGTTGTAGCAGGACTTGTTGAACTCTGTGTAGAAGTACTAGATGTGACAGGAGTAGCAGAGATATTTGTGGTTAAAAAAGACACATTGACGGTTGGCACAGAATTCACAAATGTTTTTGTAATTGCTGGGAATGAATTATTCCTTAAGCTTTCTTCTGTTACTGAGCCTGATGTTGATGATGCCATTGTTGATTCAATTGTATTTAATAAATTACTACTGGTTGATGCTATAGGGACTAAATGAGAATTTGAAGAAGTTAGTGAAAAATTTTTTGAAACTGTTGTTGTTTCCGTGGTATGAGGTAATGAGAAAAATGATGACCAATAACTACTAACTGGAGTGGAACTCGTGGCAGATGATAACACTGTGGTATTTTGAAGGTTTATTGGGAAACTATCGACAGAGGATGAAGAAAAGTAGGTTGTTCTAGAAGTTAATAAAGTATTGCCTGTCAATGTGTTGGATGCATCTAACGAAAAAGGTTGTGCTGCAATTGTAGAAAGATTTAAAGGTTTTGTAGATATTAAAGAGAAATTACCAGGGAATGTGATAGATGTCCAGAAACTACTGATTGGTGGAGTTGTTACAGGTGATGAAATATTGTTAGTTGTGGTAGGTGCAACAGGTGGTCTTGCAGGTGATGATGACAACATAATGATGTCTGTATCTGTTATGGTATTAAAGGGTATAGAAGTTGAATGTGTTTTCAGGGAGTTTGTAGTTTTTGGTGAAAGAGTAAATGCATCTGAGTTAGGAGTAGAAGAAGATAACAGTGATAGGGTAATAATTCCCTTACTTGTTCTAAAGTTAGTTGTAGATTGTGATAAAATACTATTAGTTATGGCTGTTGTTGAACTCATCTTTAAGGCTGGTGAAGGAAACAAAATGTCTGAAGGAGTTGAGAAATTAATGGGTGGTGCATTTGCGGTTGTTAAAAGGGTTCTTGAAGAGTTTACTGAAAAATGTATTTCCTTGGTTGCAGATAGAGTACTTGTGAATGATGTGGTAGGTAAAGCGGTGTCTGGCATTTCTGTTGTTTGGATATTTGTGAATGACAATGGAACTGTGTTATTTACTAAATTTGCAAAAGTTATATTTGTAGGTGGTAATGTCAAGACAGAATTTACTGTCTTCGTTAAAGGGGTATCTGTGGTTAGACTGGTTAGATTTGTTGAGGAAGGACCTGTTGATGTCAATGTAGAAGTTCTAGATGTGATAGGAGTGGCAGATATAGTTGTCGGTAGTAAAGACAGATTAACATTTGGTACAGAATTTACAAAAGTGTTTGTAATTGCTGATGTAGTATTCTTTAATCTCACTTCTGCTGATAATGCAATTGTATCTACTGCAGTTAATAAACTGATACTGGTTGATGTTATAGGGATTAAGTGAGAAGTTAAAGAAGTTACTGAAAAATTACTTGAACCTGTAGCCGCTCCTATGTTTTGAGGTAATGGGGAAGATGGTAACCAGTAATTGTTAACTGGAAAGGAACTTGTGGCTGATGGTAACATTGTGGTTGTTGGGAGACTTTCTGGGATACCTCTGACAGATGAGGAAGACAAGTTAGTTGATGTTACAGTTAAAGTTTTGTTCATTGATATATTGGATACATCTGATAGAAACAGTTTTGTTGTGTCTAAAGAGAAATTTAAAGGTCTTGTAGATATTTCAGAGATATTACCAGATGATATGGTAGATGTCAATAAAGTAGTAATTGATTGAGTTGTTTTAAGTGTATTTTTTGCAGGTGATGAAACACTGTTGCTCATGGTAGGTGCAGCAAGTGATCTTTCAGATGACAATAATAACAACGCCTTGGTTTCTGCAGCTGTCAACATGGTATTCCTGGACATGAATGGTGCATTTGTGTGCAATGAGTCTGTAGTTTGTAGCAAAGGAGTAGATGATCCATTGTCTACATCCGAGTTAAGACTGGATGATGAGGGTAATGTTGATAAGGTTACAAATCTCTTACTTACACCAATGTTATTTGTATACTGTGATGAAACAATAGCTGTTGTTGAACCTGTTGTAGAGATTAGTGAAGAAAATGTAATGCCTGATACAGTTGTTGTGGAATTTGTGGGTGGTATATTTCCCCAAGTAGAAATGTTACTTGAAGTGATTAATGAAATGCCAGATGTTTCCTTAGTTGTAGGTACAATACTTGTAAGTGCTGTGGAAGACAAAGCACTGCTTGACATTGCTCTTGTTTGCGTATTTGCAGATGATGATGAAATAGTGTTATTTATTAAACTTGTAGAAATAGTATTTGTAGGTGGCAACATCGTGCTAGTGTTGACTGTCCTTGCTAAAGGGGTACTTGTTGCTAGATTGGTTACATTTGTTAAGGAGGGGCCAGTTGAATTCAGAGTGGAAGTACTAGATACGATAGGTGTGACAGAGACAGTTGTGGGTAATAACTGCAGATTAATTGTTGCCACAGAGTTTGTAGAGGTTTTTGTAATTGTTGGCACATTATTTCCTGAACTCATGTCTGTTGCTGAACCTGATGCTGATGATTCTATTGTTGTGTCTATTTCAGTTAAATTGGTAGTGATTGATGTTGTAGGGTTTGAAGGATAACTTGAAGAAGTTAGTGAAAAATTATTTGGTGCTATTGCTGTTATATTTGATGGGAAGCTTACTGGAAAACGCCCAGCAGATGATGAAGAAAAGTTAGTTGATGCTGCAGTTAATAAAGATTTGCCTGTCAATGTGTTTGATGTATCTGATGAAAAATGCTGCGTTGTGATTGAAGAAAAATTTAAAGGTCCTGTAGATATTTCAGGGGTATTACCAGATGATGTAATATTTGCAGCATGTGTTTTTGAATATGTTGAAGACTTCACAGCAGTTTCTGTAGCTGTCAGCATGGTATTCAAGGAGGTGAATTCTGCATTGGTCTGTTGAGAGTCTGAAGTTTTTAGTGAAGCTGTAGATACACCTGAGTTAAGAATGGAAGAATATAATGGTGAGAAGGTAAAAATCCCCTTACTTGTACTAAAAGTTCTTATAGATTGTGATAAAACAGAATTAGTTGTGGCTTTTGTTGAACTCGTCATTGAAGCAGGTGAAGAGAAGAAAACATCTGTTAAGGTTGAGAAATTTGTGGATGGTGAATTTTCTGATGTTAAAAGAGTTCTTGAAGAGTTTACTGAAAAACTTGTTTCCTTACTTGTAGGTAGAATACTTGTTAATAGTGCAGACGATGAAGCGGTGGTTGGTTTTGCTGTTATTTGGGTATTTGTGAATGGTAATGAAACTGTGACGTTTATTAAATTTGTAAAAGTGATATTTGTAGATGTTAAAGTCAAGGCAGGGTCTACTGTTGTTGCTGAAGGTTTACTTGTAGTTAGACTGGTTACATTTGCTGAGACACGACCTGTTGAAGTTGATGTAGAAGTACTAGATGTAACAGCAGTGGCAGAAGTACTTGTAGGCAATAAAGACAGATTAACTGTTGGCAAAGAGTCCATAAAAATGTTTGTAACTACTGATGAAGCATTATTTCTTATGTTTACTTCTGTTGCTGAGCTTGATGCTAATGATGCCATTGTTGTGTCTACTGCAGATAATAAATGAGTACTGGTTGATGTTTTTGGAGTTAAACGAGAAGTTAAATTATTTTGAGCTGTAGCTGTTGCTGTATTATTTGGTAATGAGGATGATAACCAGTTACTACTAACAGGAAAGGAACTTGTGGCTGATGATGATATACTGTCTGTTGGGATAGCTCCTGTAAAACTATTTGCAGATGATGAAGAAATGTTAGTTTTTGCTGATGTGATTAAAGTTTTGCTTGTAGATGTATCAGATGTATCCATTGAAAAACTTTGGGCTGCAATTGAAGACAGATTTAAAAGTGTTGTAGAGGTATTACCAGATAATGTAAAAGATGTTAATGAAATATTGATTCGTGCGGTTGTTAAAAATGGAATTGTTGTAAAAGGTGGTCTTGCAGTTGATGATGACAATTCAGTCGTTTCTGTACCTGTTAACCTGTCATTCAAGGATATGAATGCTGCATTTGTTTGCAGAGAGTCAGTAGTTTTTGGTGTAGCATTAGATCTTCCATTGCCTACATTTGGGTTAAGTGTGGACAATGAAGATAATGGTGAAAAGGCAAGTATGGCCTTATTTGTAGAAAAGTTATTGCTAAATTCTGATGAAACATTATTAGTTGTGGCTGTTGTTAAATTAGTTGTAGAGGTTAGTGCAGAAATGGTAACATCTAATGCAGTTGTTGAAGAAGTTGTTTCTGGTACGTTTGCTGTTCTTGAAATTGTACTTGAAGAGTTTAATGAAAGACCAGTTGCTTCACTAGTTGTAGGTACAATACTTGTGAATGATGTGGATGGTAAAGAGTCTGGTATTCCTGCTGTTTGGCTATTAGTGAAAGACAATGAAACAGTGTTATTTGTTAAACCTGTAGAAGTGATATTTGTAGATGACAAGATCAAGGTACTGCTAACTGCCCTTTGTAAAGGGGTGCTTGTGTTTAAATGGATTAGATTTGTTGTGGCAGGACTTGTTGAACTCAATGTAGAAGTACTAGATGTGACAGGAGCGGCAGAGATATTTTTGGTTAAAAAAGACACATTAACGGTTGGCACAGAATTCACAAAAGTATTTGTAAGTGCTGACAAAGCATTACTTCTTAAGCTAACTTGTGTTGTGGAGTCTGATGCTGATGATGCCATTGTTGTGTCTATTGTATTTAATAAGTTACTACTGGTTGATGCTATCGGGATTAAATGAGAAGTTAAAGAAGTTAGTGAGAAATTATTTGGAACTGTTGTTGTTTCCGTGATATGACGTATTGAGGGCGACGATGACCAATAACTACTAACTGGAGTTGTTGCAGGTGATGAAATATTGTTAGTCAAGGTTGGTGCGGCAGGTTTTATTGAAGATGATGTTGACAATACCATATTTTCTTTAGCTGTCAGCATCGAATTCAAGGATATGAATGCCACATTTGTCTGCGAGGTGTTTGTAGTTTTTGGTGAAGTAGAAGATGCATCTGAATTAAAAGTGGAAGATGATAACGGTGATAAGTTAAGAATTTCTTTGCTCGTACTAAAGTTTGTTGTAGATTGTGATGGAACAGTAATATATGTTGGTGTTGTTGAACTTGTTACTGAGGCTGGTGAATAAACAAAAATGTCTGGGAAAGTTAAAGAATTTGTGAGTGGTACATTTGCTGTTGTGGAAAGAATTCCTGAAGAGGTTACTGAAAAAATACTTGTTTCCTTAGATGCAGGTAGAATCTTTGTGAATGATGTGGAAGGCAGAGCAGTTTTTGATATCCCTGCTGTCTGGGTATTTGTGAAAGACAATGAAGCAATGTTGTTTATTAAACTTGTAGAAGCAATATTTGAAGATGATAACACCAGGGTAGTATTTACTGTTCTTGGCAAAAGGGTGTATGTAGTTAGATTTGTTGTGGCAGGACTTGTTGAACTCAGTGTAGAAATACTAGAGACAGGAGTGGCAGAGATAGTTGTTGATAATAAAGATAGATCAACTGTTGGCACCGAATTTACAATTGTGTTTGTAATTGCTGATGAAGCATTATTTCTTATGTTTTCTTCTGTTGCTGAGCCTGATGTTGATGATGCCTTTATTGTGTCTGCTGCAATTAATAAGGTGGTACTAGTTGAACTTATAGGGATTAAACGGGAAATTAAAGAAGTTACTGAAATATTATTTTGAGCTGTAGCTGCTTCTGTAGTTTGGAGTAATGAGGATGATGATGACCAATCATTACTTACTGGAAAATAATTTGTGTCTGATGATAATACTGTATTTGATGAATGTCTTTCTGGTAGACTCCATTCAGGCCATGAAGGTGTTTTAGATATTTCAGTAGTATTACCAGAAAATGTGGTAGATTTCAGTATGGTGGTAGATTTCAATATAGTATTGATTGGTGGAGTTGTTGTAAGTGGATTTGTGACAGATGATGAAATATTACTTGTTGTGGTAGATACTAATGGTGGCCCTGGAGGTGATGATGACATCACGGAGGTTTCTTTAGCTGTGACCATGGTATTCCAAGGTATGAATGTTTCATTTGTCTGTGTGGAGTCTGTTGTTTTTTGTAAAGTAATAGATTCATCTGAGTTAAGAATGGAAGAAGATAACAGTGGTAAGATGGGAATTCCCTTACTTGTACTAAAATTAGTTATAGATTGTGGCAAAATAGTATTAGTTGTAGTTGTTGTTGAATCTGTTATTGAGGCGGGTGAATCAAAGACAGTGTTTGATAAAACTGAAGAATTTGTGAGTGGTACATTTGCTGTTGTTAAAAGAGTTCTTGAAGAGTTTCCTGAAAATACAGTTGTTCTGTTCATTGTAGACAGAACAGTTGTGAATAATGTTGAAGGTACAGCAGAGTTTGTTATCCCTGATGTTTGGCTATTAGTGAAAGACAATGAAACAGTGTTATTTGTCAAACCTGTAGAAGTGATATTTGTAGATGGTAAGATAAATGTAGTGTTTACTAACCTTTGTAGGGGGGTGCTTATGGTTAAATTGATTAGATTTGTTGTGGCAGGACTTGTTGAACTCTGTGTAGAAGTACTAGATGTGAGAGGAGTAGTTGGACCTGTAGATGTTTCTGTGATATGAGGTAATGAGGACAATGATGACCAATAACTACTAACTGGAATGGAACCTGTGGCAGATGATAACACTGTGGTATTTGGAAGGTTTATTGGGAAACTATCGGCAGAGGATGAAGATAAGTCAGTTGTTCTTGTGGTTAATACAGTTTTGCTTGTCACTGTGCTGGATGCATCCACTGAATAAGGCAGTGCTGTGACTGAAGAAACATTTAATGGTTTTATAGATATTTCTAAGTTATTACCAGAAAATGAGTTAGTTCTGCTTGATTGAGTTGTTGTAGGTGAACTTATTGCAGGTGATGAAATATTGGTGGTCCTGGTAGGTACAAAAGGTGGTCTTGTAGGTAATGATGACAATGTAATGGTTTCTGTAGTTGTCAACATGGCATTCAAGGGTATGATTGCTGTATTTATCTGTGGGGAGTCTGTAGTCTTTTGTAAAGGACTAGACACATCTGAGTTAAGGGTGAAAGAAACAGATAACAGTGATAAGGTGGGACTCCCCTCACTTGTACTAAAATTAGTTGTTGTTGTAGCTGTTGTCGAACCTGCTATGTAGGTTGGTGAAGAAAAGGTAACACCTGGGAAAGTGGAGGAACTTGTAGCTGGTACGTTTGCTGTTGCCAAAAGAGTTTTTGTAAAGTTTACTAAATGACCAGTTGTCTCCTCAGTTATAGGTAGAATACTTGAGAATGCTGTGGAAGGTAAAGCAGTTTTTGGTATTGCTGCTGTTTGAATATTTGTTAAAGACAATATAACTGTGTTATTTGTTAAACTTGTAAAACTGATATTTGAAGATGGTAAGATCAGGGTAGGATTCACTGTCTTTGCTGAATGAGTACTTTTGGTTATATTGGTTAGATTTATTGAGGCAGGGTCTGTTGAACTCCAAGTAAAAGTACTATCTGTGATTGGTGTGACAGAGACAGTTAAGGGTAATAAAGAACGATTAACAGTTGGCAAAAAGTTTACAAAAGATTTTGTGATAGCTGACACATTATTTACTGAGTTCATATCTGTTGCTGACTGTGATGCTGATGATGCCATTATTGTGTCCACTGCAGTTAAATGAGTACTGGCTGATGTCATAGGGGTTAAACGAGAAGTTAGAGGTGTTGGAGTTGCAGCTGTTTCTGTGTTATTAGTTAATGAAGAAGATGATGACCAATAACTACTAACTGGAAAGGCACTTGTGGCTAATGATGCCATTGTGTTCGTTGGTAAACCTACTGGGAAACTATTAGCAGACAATGAAGTAAAGGAACTTGTCTCTGCTGTTAATAAAGTTTTGCTTGCCGATGTATTGGATGGATTAGATGAAGAAGTTTGTGCTGTGATTGAATAAAGATTTAATGGTCTTGAAGATGTTTCAGAGGTATTATCAGATACTGTGGGAGATGCTGATAAAGCATTGGTTGGTGGAGCTGTTGTACGTGTATTAGTCGCAAGTGATAAAATATTGTTGGTTGTGGTAGGCACAACAGGTGGTCTTACAGATGATGACAATATGATGGCTTCTGTAGCTGTTAACAAGGTATTCAAAGATATGGATGTTGCATTTTTCTGTGATAAGTCTGTAGTTTTTGGTGGAGGAGTAGATGCATCTGAGTTGTGAGTAAAAGGAGGAGATAAGGTAGGAATTCCCTCCAGTATAGTGAAGTTAGTTGGAGACAGTGATAAAACAGCATTAGTTGTAACTGTTGAACTTGTTATTGAGGCTGGAGAAGCAAAGACAATGTCTGATAAAGTTAAGGGATTCAGAGATGATACATTTGTTGATGTTGAAACGGTTGACAAATTTACTGGAAAACCAATTGTTTCCTTACTTGAAGGTAGAGCATTTGTGAATGATGTGGAAGGTAAACCAGTTCTTAGCATTTCTGCTGTTTGGGTATTTATAAAAGACAATGAAACAGTGTTGTTTCTTAAACTAGCAGAAATAATATTAGTAGATGGTAAGATCAAGGTATCAAGGTTTGCTGCTTTTGTAGTCATATTGGTTGGATTTGTTGAGACTGGGCTTGTAGAACTCAAAGTAGAAGTACTAGATGTGATAGGTGTGACAGAGATACTTGAGGGTGATAAAGAGGACATGGATGCTATATTTCTCTGTAGGGAATCTGTAGTTTTTGGTGAAGGAGTAAATGGTCCAATTGTATTAAAGTCATTTGTAAATTGTGAGGAAACTTTATTTGTTGTGACTGTTGTCAAATCTGTTGTTATGGTCTGATAAGGCAAGTTAACCTCTAATACAGTTGTTGAGGAATTTCTGGGTTGTACATTTGCTATTGTTGGAAGAGTACTTGAAGAGTTTAGTAAAAGACTGGTTGTTTCATTAGTTATAGGTACAACACCTTTTTCTGAGTTAAGTTTGGAAGATGAAAGTAATGTTGATGAAGTAAGAATTCCTATACTTTCATTCAGATTATTGGATTGAAATATAGTAGTATGTGTTGTTGCTATTGCTGAACTAGCATTTGTATTTTTTGAAGAAGAGGGAATGTCTGATGTAGATTGTGAAGGGGTAAGTGTGGATGTTACCTTTGCTATTGTTGATAGAGTAGTTGGAGAATTTATGGAGGGAGATGTTGTTTCATTAGTGATTGTGGCAAAGTTGGTTAATGATGTTAATGGTGTAGCAGTGGATGACATAACTGTTACTTGGATATTTAAAAATGAAACTGGATCGGTGTTAATTTTAGCTGTTGTTGATGTTAACAGGGAAGAAGTATTTGGTATTGTACTTTTTAAATGATCATTTGAGGATTTTGTGGTTACATTTGTTGTTAAAACATCTTCTGAGTTTAATTTTGTACTCATTGTGGTCATTGAAGACTTATTTGAGATGGGTGATGGCAGAATAATGGTTGATATATATTCCTCAGTAAAATTTGAAAATGTTGAAGCATTAGTTTTACTTATTGTAGGTTTCGACACAGTGATTTCTGAATATGCATTTGGAAATAATGATACATTTGTAAAATGTGCATTTTGTGATATTGATGTTATATTCATTGTGTTGTTTGGTATTACTGAAAGGGGGTTTGATTGTAGGATATTTTCAGAACTAATAGAGAAAGATAATGATTGTGAGGTAGGAATTGCCTTATCTACAAAAACTGAATTTGAAGATTCTAATGAAATGGTGTTTGCAGTGAAAGGTGTTGCAACTGTAGTTGTAATTGAAGTAAAGTTAATATCAGCTGTAGTCGTGGACTGTGTATCTATCAACATAACAGTTGCATGTTTCATAAGAGTACTTAAAGAGTTTACTGAAAAAACATTTTTTGTTCTTTCAGTGGAATCGTTTGTCGCTGATGATAACAATGATGATGAACTAGTAGTTGGTGTGGATTTTGGGAGGGTATTTGTTAATAACCACGAAACATTACTTGATGTACTAGTTGTTAAAGGCATAAATACAGATGATAGGGAAGAGTTAGAGTTTGGTGCAGCCCTTAAAGGGACACTTAGAGATATGCTGTTGTCATCTAAAGGAGAAACACTTGGTGAAATTAATGGTATCGTATGGATATTTGTGGTAGAGTTCCAGGTGTATGGTACTGATAGATTAAAGTTTGGCATTGATGATATGAGACCATCTGTAAGTGGTGATGATACAGTGCTGTCTGGTGTTGTAGGTTTCTTTGAAGCCGATGTAGAAACAGTATTAATTTTTGAAGCTGTTAATGGTGTAGTAAAATTAACAGTGCTATTTATTACTGAGAATAGACCAGCAGATGTGAGTGGTCCATTTTCTGATCTAGTAGCAGAGTATGATAAAATGGTATTGTGTGCAGTAGTTGATATTAAATAGTCCAAAAATGCTGAAGAAGGTGGATTGGCATTTGATTCATTTCTGGTTGATACCAAGAGAGAATTTGTTTCTGTAATTGAAGAATTGGTTGTAGATGATGAAGGTGATACGGTATTGTTGCACTTTGCTGACAAAAACAAAAAGATAAAAATGTACATTTATTTTAAACCCTTTAATTTGCCTTAGTATACCCATCAACAAAAATATATCAATTACCATGATTTTTCCATTAAATTAATTAATAAGAAATATTTTGCTCTCTACACTAGTTGTGTTAATGCTATAGAAATCATAAGAATGTATGACTGACTTTGCATGACCATTAATTTTCATAATGTTCTTGGAATCTAAGCCTACTTGAAAAGAAACTCCTTACCTTTCCATCTTACCAGTAGAACAGTAGGGATGAGCAAACACCTTATAATTGTCACTTTAAGCATAATAAGAAAATTGATACTTAATATGCAAAACAGTCATGTGTGAAGATTTGAAAATTAACCAAACATATATTCATTTTTGAAAACAATTGGCATTCACCAATATAAGCATCATCACATGATTCAGCAGAACCAGACATCAGACCCCAGATTTACGTATGTACATCATAGCTGGCGGAAATGCAGTGCTGTATTTTCAATGACAGGCAGCAACACCTTTCTGAAACCAACACAGCTACAAAACGTGGCTTAGGTGCCGTGTAGCACCCTGAAAACTCGCGGAGTTCACAGAAGTGTTAATAAAAACATGAGATTATAATGTATGAAACACACTGTATTTTATCTTTTAATGTACTACAATGATGAATACAGTGTAGATGTTATGAACTGTTAGAATTTAATGATCAAAATATTACATAATTCATGTTGTTGTACAGCTTATTTTAGAAACTAATTTTAGAAATTCAAATTTAATTGTAGTATGATAGATTTTATAGATAATATAGTAAACTATTAAAAACACATTTGTATTAAATTTAAGTTATTAGGAAGGTAAAATTCATGCTTTATGCAAAAATTATTTATTTTAGTGTTACTCACGCCATGTTTTGTAGTGATGACAAAGAACAAGTTCATGGACAACGAGGATGAAAAAGCTTATGATAGAATAGCAGCCTGGACCACAGCAAACAATATCAAAAGAGACCATGAAAAAAATCTCATGATACTTGTGACACGAATATATGTTGCATATGTCACTTATATAGTTGTAGGCTTACCACGTTCAAAACACATGTATTTTTTGCCTAAATATTGTTAACCAGTACTGAGCATAAACAGGAAATGCAATTCTTACGGGACTGAGGTTTTGAATGGAAGATCAATAGGACTCTGTCCACCTCTACCACTCGCTCATTGGTAAAGAAGCCATTACTATCATTAAACATTTTCTTGGTCAGTGGCATAAAACTCATTAAGTAAGTAACATAAAAAATACAATTTTAGGATGAAGTATTCCTTTAAGAAGCAGTAGGATCAATTTAAAGTTATATTTCATACAATGGGGAACATTTTCTTTGCTAAATTTTACATTTGCAGCAAATTTAAAGGAATCCTCATTGGATAAGAAAGTTACAATTTATAAAGAAACTATAGAAGAAAATGGATTTATATGCATAACAGTCAAACAGAGTACAGTCTATTGAACACCTGACCTCATGAAAGCAACAGTGAAAATGGAAGTTTGAACTTTCAACCGACAGTTATAGAAGAATACAGCTAATAATGAAAAGGTTCATCCTAAGAGGTCATTTCACTATTTCAGCATAACTCAACAATCAAACTGAAGTATATTAAGTGTAAGTAAGGTGAACTGAATTTTAAAAAGTAAATGGGCAACAAAATTTACAAAAAAGGAAATTGCAGGTTTTGTCAGTTCATAGTTTATATGTAGTCTTCTTTTGTAAGGAAATTCTAAATATTTAAGTTACTCAGGAAAATATTTATGAACTACTAGTGTTGTGCAAGTTCACACCTCACAATAACTAGCTCAAAGTTCAGTTCACACAGATTAAAATGAATAAATTCAAATTCATAGTTCACCATTTCAATTTTGAATGAGCTCATGTTCAGTTCATTTTTGTATTTTTTAAGGAGTGAGAATAAATGACCCATGAGTTTACTTTTTTCAATTTTTCAATCTTATATTAGGCTATTACAGTGTTCTTGAATAAAATACAATAACTATGAAGACTTTTTTTATTTAAATACACTTTACTGAGTTATACCTAGCAACAAACATGTATAACCATATGTGCTAATATCCTCACAGTCAAAAAGAAATTAAATAGATGCAAGAATGCATATAAATTACTGCTTTATTTCCATCTGTGTGACACAACCAGCATGTAGGTGAACTAACTTATTATGCTGCTGGTCAAAATTTGCATCATATATTGCATGTCCAAATGGGAAAAATATAAAGTGGCCTCACAAAGTATATTTTCCTAAAAGCAAAAGCGGAGCTTCACCGCATGCTCATGTCAGCGGGGGTGCATCTTAAGCACAAGCAGGCAGACACAGACATTTTGATTTTAAGTTATTTTTCAGAATACAAATACATAGCAAAAAATTTGTACGAAATAAATATTCGTAAAAATCCACTATTTGTGCTTATCCGTATTCGGATTCAGCTCCACCCCTACATTACAGGGTAAGGCAAAACGTTTAATCTGGACTAAACCAGATCCAGAATCTATACTAATAAAAGGCAAAGCCCTCACTCACTCACTCACTCACTGACTCATCACTAATTCTCCAACTTCCCGTGTGGGTGGAAGGCTGAAATTTGGCAGGTTCATTCCTTACAGCTTCCTTACAAAAGTTGGGCAGGTTTTATATCGAAATTCTACGCGTAATGGTCATAACTGGAAGCAGTTTTTCTCCATTTACTGTAATGGAGATGAGCTTCAACGCCGTGGGGGCGGAGTTTCGTGTGACATCATCACGCCTCCCACGTAATCACGCAGTACATAGAAAACCAGGAAGACCTCAAAAAAGCGCTGAAGAAAACATGCATTATATAATTGAGAAGGCAGCGAAACAATAAGAAGCGAGCGAAAGTGACATATACAACCATATTCATGAGTTCTGCTACTGAAACAAAGCACGATGTAAACCTACACTTTAAATTAAGTTCATAGACAGGCTGCCGCTGGCGTTTGTAATTTAGTGCCTGCCCATATAAGGCCGTCCGTCAGCGCAATCCAATAGCAAACTGCCACGGGTAAATATTCACGGGTGAAGGACTGTGCTTATGGAGAGGAAGATGAGATGGTCAGGGTGGTGTTTGACACAAACTCAGCGAAACTGCGAGAAAAAGTTTTAAGTGCCAGGACTAAGGTAACATTAAATACAGCCATGGACATAGCACGAGATGGCACCAGCACAGCTGGGAAACTTCGATGCATGTACACCGAGTGGCTCACGGAACTGACGCAGTGCACAGATAAAAGCAACAGTTCCAAAGAGCGCTGAACAAAACCAATTACACAATTGAAAAGGCAGCAAAAATATGAAGCGCCTCATACATACAAGCATATTCATAAATCCAACTACTGGAAACAAAGCACACGTTGGAAAAAGTCAATGTCCCGCTAAAGGAAGACAGTGTAAAAACCCGTGCATGCAGTGTGTCAGGTCTCAGATAAAGAAGAAGACGAGCTGTTTATTGATGCAGTAAGAAACGAATCGATGAATGAAACCTGTCATCTTTACAACGATTGACAAACACGGAATGTAACTTGAACACAACACATCCTACAAATACGAACCTGATTGAAAGAAATAATGATAATCAAATCCTTGATGACAGCAACACTCAGTAACACTCACAAAACAAATACTGTATATTGACAGTCATGTTACGCTATTTTTAAAATGTTCCCTTTTCTTTTCTAGCTTTTTAACACACTACTTCTCATGATACGCTGGTATATATATATGTATATATATATAACCCGATCTACATACTCAATAATGGATACTTTATTCGCCATCAATGATTGTTTTGGTAAAGCCATACTCAGTGTATTCATTAGATGAACGGTAAAAAGTAAGAGCGAGGGAGGATGACTTATTGAGGCATGCAGGCTGTAGTGCGCGCCAACTCTATCTGAATTGCGCGATCACATTTGAAAAATTATATCTTTTCAAGTTCTATTTAGTCCATATGTGTCAAACTCAAGGGCGGGCCACATCCGCCCGCGTAATTATATCCGCCCGCGAGATCATTTTATATACTGTATTATTGTTATTAAAGCCCGGTATATGAAGCGCTGGTAACACAATAAACTACAGATCCCATAATGCAGCGCTTCAGCTGCCTTGCCTAACAGTTACCGCGTTAATCAAGTCTACCTTAAGATGCTGCAAGTTATTGCGGCTAGCTCACACGATGCTGAAGAGAAAAGTTGATTCTGAAAATAGAGCCTTTAAAACCGATGGGAGGCTGAGTATATGTTTACTGAACCCGTGTGTCTCATTTGTGGAGCTAATGTGGCTGTAATTACAGAATTTAATCTAAGACGGCACTATAAAACAAAACATCAGGGTAACCTGAAAGACCTGAATGCAATGCAGAAGATACAGAAAGCAGAAGAATTAAATAAGAATCTGACACTTCAGCGGACGTTTTACCCGTGCACAATCACAAAGTGATTTCAATTGAGCTGCTTTTATGGGAGACACAACCACTTGCCCCACTTTCCCTATTACCAAGTAATGTTAAACCAAGTCGTCACTACGGTGTTCCCAAACGCACTTTGCTGATAAACTGAGCGCACTGAGTTTGCACGGCGCTTTGGTGACTTTGAAGAACAAAAAGTCCGTCTACATGCGGCTCGAACCTTGTGCATGTTTGGTAGCACATATCTGTGTGAGAAGCTCTTCTCAGTGATAAAGACTAACAAAACAGCACACAGGAGTCGCCTCACTGATGAGCACCTGCAATCCATCCTGAGAATCTCCACAACACAGAACCTCACACCAAACAGAAACGAACCTGTGCCAAAAAGATGCCAGGCGTCCAGCTCTAAAATGACATATGAGCAAAGACAACTGAATGATTTGATTTGTTATTGCTGAAAGGAACACATTTTATTTATATTTCTAGGTTTTGTTATGCAGCATGTTCATATTTGAATTTGTATAATTTTGACAGGATATATTTTTATGGAGAGCAAAATCTTTTGGGATATTTAAAATCTAAGTTTATTTTTATAAAATATAAAATTACATAAGAGTAAAGAAATTTGAATGTTTGTTCTTTTAATGTTTACTTTATTTCTAACTTGTATAATTTAGACAGGATATATTTTTATGGAGAGCAAAATATTATAAGTTGTTTAAGGTTTGAGTTGATTTATTCAGGAATAATATTCCTGTCTGTTTTACCATTCCTACCAAAGATATTTCTGTCGACTAAATAAAAATTCCTTCTATTTAAAATTTAAATAGAACTTGAACAAATACGATAGTTCATAATATCCACGCAGACTTGCACGTAAGAGCGGAGTTATCCGTTTTAACAAACAGCGTATTGCACTGATCTAAATAGCTGTGTGTGTATATATATAGATATGTATGTATATGTATATATATGTTTATATATGTGTGTGTGTATGTATGTATATATATATGTATTTGTGTGTATATATGTGTGTGTATGTATGTGTGTATGTATATGTATGTGTATATGTATAGATATGTATATATATATGTTTTGTGTGTGTGTGTAAATATATATATATATTTATATATATATATATATATATATATATATGACAACAACACTCATCACTCACAACAGTGACAAAACAATTACATTGACAATCATGTTACGTTATTTTCAAAATGTTTCCTTTTCTTTTCATTGCTTCTTTAACACACTACTTCTCCGCTGCGAAGCGCGGGTATTTTGCTAGTCTATACTAATAAAAGGAAAAGCTCTCACTGACTGACTGACTCACTGACTCATCACCAATTCTCCAACTTTCCATGTGGGTAGAAGGCTGAAATTTGGCAGGCTCATTCCTTACAGCTTACTTACAAAAGTTAAGCAGGTTTCATTTTGAAATTCAACGCGTAACGGTCATAACTGAATCCTACTTACGTACATATATACGGCCATAGCCTTCAGCTTGGTCGCCGTGTGAGGCAGAGTTGCGTCACCCATCACCACGCCTCCCACGTAGTTGGCTGCCTGCCTATATTGCGTCCCCGTTACCCACGCCTCCCACGTAATTGAGTGCCTGCCCATATAAGGCCGTCTGTCACCAGCAATCCAATAGACACGCTGCTGCTACGAGGCGTTTGTCATGCCTAAGACGAATACGATTTTCATGAGATACAAGTTTAGTGAGAAGATGCAAGGTATAAACGAGACTTTTGATCACTTTGTAATGGAGTTAAAATTGCTGGTGAAGGACTGTACTTATGCAAACGAAGATGAGAGGGTCAGGGATAGAATAGTGTTTGGCACAAACTCAGGAAAACTGTGAGAGAAACTTTTAACTGCCAGGTCTGAGCTAACATTAATAAAGCTGTGGACATTACAAGATCGCATGACATATTCGCGAGATACAAGTTTAATGAGAAGACGCAGGGTATAAACGAGACTTTTGATCACTTTGTAACGGAGTTAAAATTGCTGGTGAGGGACTGTGCTTATGCAAATGAAGATGAGATGGTCAGGGATAGAACAGTGTTTGGCAGAAACTCAGTGAAAGTGCGACAGAAACTTTTAAGTGCCGGGTCTGAGCTAACATTAAATAAAGCCGTGGACATCGCAAGATCGCACGAGATAGCACAAGCACAGCTGAGAACCTTTGATGCATGTACTCCGGCGGCTAACATGAACTGACTGTGAACGCAGTATGCACACAAAAAGCAAGAGCTCCAAAGAGCGCTGAGCAAAAAACACATTACACAATTGAGAAGGCAGCAAAAGAATATGAAGCGCGTGACGCATACAAGCATATTCATAAGTGCAGCTACCGCGGAAACAAAGCACACAGTGGAAAAAGTCAATGTCCAGCTAAAGGAAGAGAGTGTAAAAAATGTGGTAAATTGAACCACTTCGCTAAAGTTTGCAGGACTGGGAAAGGTAAACCCGTGCATGCAGTGTGTGATGTCTCAGATAAAGAGGAAGACGAGCTGTTTATTGATGCAGTAAGAAAGGAACAACCCTCTGAATCTGAACAAGCTTTTGTAGACATATCAATAGGAAAGCAAGGTGTAAAGCTTAAGTTTAAATTAAGTTCATAGACATGCTGCCGCTAAATATTCGCAGGCAAATCCGCAACTTAATACCGGGAATGCCTGTTAAACATCTTAGATTCACGAGTACTGATTGTGGGTAGTGAACACTTCGATGAATGAAACCTGTTATCTTTACAACGGTTGACAAACACGGAATATAACTTGAACACAACACATCCTCCAAATACGAACCTGATTGAAAGAAATAATGACAATCAAATCCTTGATGATAGCAACACTCATAACAGTCACAAAACAATTACATTGACAATCATGTTACGTTATTTTTAAAATGTTTCCTTTTCTTTTTCATAACTTCTTTAACACACTACTTCTCCACTGCGAAGCACGGGTAATTTGCTAGTGTCAAATAAAACTGAACTAGCTCATATTCAAGTTCTTCACTTTCAAATACACTACGTTAAGTTCACCGTTCTTAGAGAAATTAGCTTCTTCAATGAATGCACTCCTTTGAACTAGTTCATGCACAACTCTGTGAACTACTACATTTTTGGAGATTAATGAGAGTGTAGCACTGCAGCAATTAAGGATGAAATTAAACATATTTCAATACTGAATAATAAATCCTTAAGAGTGTAGGAGAGAGTACTGTAATTTCATGTAATTTCATTACATTAACAGATCATCCTAGTAAGTAGAGGTCAGTTAGCTTACCTTAACATGAGTGAATGCCATTATTAAAGACAAAATGGAGCAATGCCTGTAAGTACAAGTGTTTTAGCAAAAAGATCAACTTGGTTTTCAATGTGAGAAATTAAATTGTATTAATTTACTATAATAATAGAATCTATACAAATAAAAGGCAAAGCCCTCACTGACTGACTGACTGACTCACTGACTCATCACTAATTCTCCAAGTTCCCGTGTGGGTAGAAGGCTGAAATTTGGCAGACTCATTCCTTACAGCTTACTTGCAAAAGTTGGGCAGGTTTCATTTCGAAATTCTACGCGTAATGGTCATAACTGGAAGCTATTTTTCTGCATATACTGTAATGGAGTTAAGCTCGAAAGCCGTGGGGGGCGGAGTTTCGTGTGACATCACGCCTCCCACGTAATCACGCAGTACGTAGAAAACCAGGAAGAGCTCCAAAAACCGCTGAAGAAAACATACATTATATAATTAAGAAGGCAGCGAAACAATTAGAAGCGAAGCGAGTGACATATAAAACCATATTCAGCGGCTCACGGAACTGGACGAGCGCAGACAAAAAGCAACAGTTCCAAAGAGTGTTGAACAAAATCCGAATTACACTGCTACGCTCAAATAGACAAACCACACGCCATGGCGCAATAGTAGAGGCTTCGCCTCTAGCACCGGCGTCCGAGGTTCGATTCCTGAGAGGGGATGCACTGAGTATGTACGCGCGCTTCCCGATTCATTTTAGCCTTGCATCCCCTTGGTTTGAGACGTATGAAAAAATATGCAGTTAAAGCAGAAAGACAAATCACCAATTGAAGCTTTATGAATAATGGATACTTTATTCGTGATCAATGATTGTTTTGGTAAAGCCATACTCAGTGTATTCATTAGATGAACGGTAAAAAAGTAAGAGCGAGGGGAGCGTAACTTATTGAGGCACACAGGCAAAACCACAATAGCACGCGGGCTCGATGTACTGTACTGCGCGTCAACTCGATCTGAATTGCGCGATCACATTTGAAAAAATATCTCTTTTCAAGTTCTATTTAGTCCATATGTGTCAAACTCAAGGCCCGCAGGCCACATCCCGCCCGGCGTGTAATTATATCCGGCCCGCGAGATCATTTTATATATTATTGTTATTAATGGCCCAGGGATATGAAGCGCTGGTAACACAATAAACTACAGATCCCATAATGCAGCGCTTCAGCTGCCTTGCCGAACACTTACCGCGTTAATCAAGTCTAGCTTATGATGCTGCAAGTTATTGCGAAGCTAGCCCACACGATGCCAAAGAGAAAAGGTGATTCTGAACATAGAGCCTTTAAAAACCGATGGGAGGCTGAGTATATGTTTACTGACATTGCCGGTAAACCCGTGTGTCTCATTTGTGGAGCTAATGTGGCTGTAATTACAGAATTTAATCAAAGACGGCACTATGAGACAAAACATCAAGATAACCTGAAAGACCAGAATGCAATGCACAAGATACAGAAAGCAGAAGAGTTAAAGAAGAATCTGACACTTCAGCAGAGGTTTTTACCCGTGTAAAATCACAAAGTGATTTCAAGTGAAGCTGCTTTTATGGGAGACACAAATGCACCAGTGCAACTTGCCCCACTTTCCCTGTTGCCATGTAATGTTAAACCAAGTCGTCACTACGGTGTTCCCAAATATGCACTTTGCTGATAAACTGAGCACTGAGTTTGTGAGGCGCTTTGGTGGCTTTGAAGAACAAAAAAAGAATTTTGAGTTGTTTCGCAACCTATTTGCCGTCAATGTGGAAACTGCACCTGTGCAGATTCAGATGGAGGTGATTGAGCATGATGAGCACCTGCAGTCCAACCTGAGAATCTCCACAACACAGAACCTCATACCAAACATAAACAAACTTGTTGCCAAAAAAAGATGCCAGGCGTCCAGCTCTGATAAAATGACATATGAGCAAAGACAACTGAATGATTTGATTTGTTATTGCTAAAAAGAACACATTTTTATATTTCCAGGTTTTGTTATGCACCATGTTCATATTTGAATTTGTATAATTTTGACAGGATATATTTTTATGGAGAGTAAAATCTTTTGGGATATTTAAAATTTAACTTTACTTTTTATATAAAATTACATAAGAGTAAAGAAATTTGAATGTTTGTTCTTTTAACGTTTACTTTATTTCTAACTTGTATAATTTAGACAGGATATATTTTTATGGAGAGCAAAATATTATAAGTTGTTTAAGGTTTGAGTTGATTTATTCCGAAATAATATTCTGTCGACTAAATAAAAATTCCTTCTATTTAAAATTTAAATAGAACTTGAACAGATACGATAGTTCATAATATCCACGCAGACTTGCACGTAAAAGCGGGAGTCATCCGTTTTAACAAACCGCGTATTGCACTGATACGAAATAGCCTGCCCATTTAAATTATTTAGGAATGGATAAATAAATAAAGATTTTGTACAAATAATGTTTTTCATTTTTCTTCCTTCATGGATTCTGGCACCCCCAGCAACAGTTGCTCGCACCCCAAAGACTATATATATATATATATATATGACAGCAACACTCATCACTTACAACAGTGACAATCATGTTACGTTATTTTCAAAATGTTTACTTTTCTTTTTCATTGCTTCTTTAACACACTACTTCTCCGCTGTGAAGCGCGGGTATTTTGCTAGTATTTTATATAGTAGCAACAAAACATACAGGTAAAATTCCGTTTCAACATATATCTTTACAACAAAATTTTCATTACAACAAAGTATTTTTATGGTCCCGACAGCTTCCCCATTTGACACAAGTCTATAGAAATCTCATTACTACGAAGTACATTCAGCAGCTACTTTCATACAACAAAGTGCACAAAGCACCTTGAAATGCCTGAATGAATCATCCACAGTTCTGCGGCTGCAGCTCAGTTGTGCACAATGATCCCCACACAGAAACACT
This sequence comes from Polypterus senegalus, assembly GCF_016835505.1. Classification (NCBI taxonomy): domain Eukaryota; kingdom Metazoa; phylum Chordata; class Cladistia; order Polypteriformes; family Polypteridae; genus Polypterus; species Polypterus senegalus. Next base: position 262,353,521 of record NC_053156.1, on the reverse strand, counting down.
GAATTTTTTTTTCTTTTTCTTTTCTTTTTTTTGTCTTTTTTGTTTCCTGCTTTTTCAGTGATACCTTTTGCTTATTGCTGGTCAACATTTGAAAAACATCCATTGGAATTTAACTCATTGTCACCGTCCTATAGATCAGCAGACATGATAAAACGATATTAGAAAAAAAAACTTTAATTTTTTGCAGCTCTCGATTGCAGCAAAAAGAAAAAAGACGTTGCCAGTGAATTCGGAATTTCGCCATTGACACTGTAAACTTTCTTGAAAAAGCAAAAAAAAGAAGAAAAATATCGGGCTGCAAACGTATGTGAACTGCTGCATTTAAAGACATCGAAAACGCAGTTTTTATGTGGTTCAGTGATGCTCGTTCAAGAATCCTTCCTATTAATGCGGCACTCATTCAAGAAAATGTGAGGTTTGTAAACTCTCTTGGGACCTCCCCGAGCTGGACAACACACAGAAGAGCGTCCCAAAGTGCAATCTCTGCATCTGTACGGGGCAATAGCAGGCGTACAGCTATGCTGTGTCTCTCCACCAAAGTAAACATAAAAAATCTCAATGGGTGATGCAAGGCTAGAAGCACGGACATCGTAAATGCAGATAACAGGATTACTTGGTCACTGACCTCTGTGTATAACAGAGTGGCAGATCATGCTACAATAAATAACTGTGCCGTTCCTGTTTCAAACTGGTTTTGTTAAAGTACTGAGACTAAGTCTCATGTTTTGGGGTGCAAGACAGGGACTTATAGTGCAACCCCAATCTTTTATGATTTGCTTCTGTGCCGCTTCACTGCACTGCTGTGACCCTGCTATCGCCCTGCCCCTGCAATGGATAAACAATCTTCCACAGACACTGCAATCGCGCTTCGGGATGCACTTCAGGGTGTCGTTCCCATTGGGTGGGGAATGGGGGGGTCTCAAAAGAGTTCAGAAACCTCACAATATGAAGAAGAAAAGGATGATTCAGCTCCTGATTGATAACTGTGCTGTCCACAATATGCTTCCACATTTAGATAATGTTCATGTTAAATTCCTCCCACCCAATTGCATGCCAGTGCTTCAGCCACTGAATTTGGGCATCATTCTCACCCTGAAAATGTATTATCGCAAGGAAATGCTGAGAAAAATTCTTGTCAGTATAACTTATAGGCAGGAGGAGATTAATATTAACACAAAAGAAGCTATTGAAATTATTGCAAACACCTGGACATAAGTTAAAGAAAGCACTATAGTAACAAATGCAGAATCTCATTACAACAAAATTTTCGTTACAACAAAATATGTTTTAGGTCCCTGGGAGTTCTTGTAACGGAATTTTAGCTGTATTAAATTTTAGTAACACATATGCTATAAACAGCTTTTCATAAGGACCTTTGTGAGTATCATTACCATGCATTCATTTTTGATTTTTTGTAATTAATAATTGGTCTCTAAAAAATAGACATTGTAGTTTTTTAGAGGTCAAGGAATCTTATGGTCACATTTTTTTGTTCATGATATGTTTTTAAAGATGTTTAAAATAAACCTTGTTTCGTAAAACTTGCCTTGCTTGTATGGAATGTTATTGGATTTTAATAAATTTTTTAAAAAATTAAATAAATAAATACCATTCTTCAGTGATGCCATGAGGTTGCTGGAAAGGGGTGTGTGGTGCTCCCGATATCTATCTAAAGGACGAAGGTCCAAGTCTTTAGAGTCCTGGTGCTTCCTGTCTTGCTATATGGTTGCAAGACATGGACGCTATCCAGTGACCTGAGATGAAGACTGGACTCCTTTGGTACTCTGTCTCTCTGGAAAATCCTTGGGTTTGATTGGTTTGACTTTGTGTCGAATGAGAGGTTGCTCATGGAGTCCCGAATGAGGCACATTACCTGCATTGTGAAGGAGCATCAGTTACGGCATTATGGCCATGTGCCGCGTTTCCCAGAGTGTGATCCGGCTCATAAGATCCTCGTTATTGGGCACCCGAGTGGCTGGACCAGGCCAAGGGGTCACCCACGTAACACCTGGCTGTGGCAGATAGAGGGTCATTTCCGGAGGGCGGGACTGGACCGTGTATCTGCCTAGGGGGTTGCAAACTGGGATCCTGAGTTGTTTCGCCATGTAGTGGGTGCGGCAACCCACTGAACCAGTGCATGCTCCCCAGCTTGACTTGACTGGAGTGATGCCATGTTGTTTTTCTTATGTGTGCTGTCACTTTGAGAGTTACTTGTTTACAGCTGCTATGCTGTTGCTATGTCACATGGTGTTTTGTCATCAGTGGCACAAGGAAAAAGTGGAGAAAGGATTGGGAATAAGCAGCAGTACAGCCAGAACAAAGACTTGAAAGTAAAATAATCAGTCTAACAATTCAAAGGATAAATCAACTCATTGTTCCATAGCATGCAAGAATCTTTTAGCTGGGAATTTTGAAAATACCAAATGTAAGTTTAATCTGTTCATTTCATGTCATGTTCAAATTGGTGACCTTTTGTACTGTTGCGGGGATGAAGTCAACAGTCACATCTTCTAGAGCCACACCTCTACCAACTCAGGGCTATGTGTATCAATAAGGGCACAAAATGGTGCAGCACATCCAAAACAAAGATGGCATTTCAGTAAATTAAAAGTAGAATGTTACCATTTTTATATGTTTAAACACAACTAACAAGGTAGATTAAAACATGCCTCTAAATGCTCTATGCTTAAACACTTCCCTAGGAAGTCCAATTCCTTGCTAGAAATGTTATATCGGTCAGAAGAAATGTAATTAATTTCAGACTTATAAAGTATGTGGCTCCTAACTTTTCCCATTCGAAAGCATAAAGATCAATTCATGCACGTCTCGGTTGTTCAAGGTTGTGAGTTTACCCAAAATATCTTTGTATTCGTTCTTATTGAACAAAGTTTTTCTCTTTCTACTTCTGACCCTTGGCTTGAAAGTTTTTTACTTAGCAACAAAAAAATTGCATTCAAAGCTACTGCAACCCCATGCAGTCAATACAATGAAAGGCTACTGATTTGTGAGAATTCAAGGTGTTCTGTGCAATTTTGTCTAACATTGGCTTAGTCAGGAAGCAACATGTTACCGTGCACACATTTTTTGAATTAGGTAATGTTAAACGTTGGATTTTCATGGAGCTCCGCTCAGCTCATTTAGTGCCAGTGCTGCTGCTCTTTTTATTTTATGCAAATGATTAAGATGACAATGTAACTAACAAGCTGTTTGCAGATGACAGTAAACTTGAGGAATGCTGGAATCAGCAAAACCGTTACACATACAGTAGACCCGAACAGAATTTAGAGCTGGGTAGATAAAGGGCAGCTGAAATTTATGGAAATGAATGGAAGTTATGATTATACTAAGGAAAAGTATTAGAGAGTCTGAAATGTGAAAGTATACAATACACAAGTCATAGTGCACTTGTCACTGTTCACAAGGCAGTGTACAGAAACCATTTTACGACTTTAAAATTTACAGCTTTGATTTCATTTTTACTTAAACGATGATGCTTAACAGCAGATAAATACAGAATTATCCACTGCACTTACACTAGAACTGTTTGGTTTTTTCTTTTAGTATTTGTAGCGTTTGCTAGTTAACAATGAGTAGAACAATTTGCACTGAATTGAATTTGAAACAAAACTCATTGCTTCACTTCACAAAAAAACGTGTAGTAAATGTGTTTTACTTCCAGTGGAATTTGCGATTTTCTCACAGGAAAATGGGTGTTTAATTCCTCTGTGAAAGAGTTCCATGCGTTAATTCTGAATGTGTCTGACTGTCATTTAGTTTTTAAATAAAGAAAAAAAAAACAAATTGAAGTGAGTATATTCTCAGCCAGGGTAAGGCACCTGCTAGATAATGGTGGAAAGGTGTCTGGGATTGGCAGGACCAGTTTTCCATGTACAGAGTTTTCCTATGGAGAAGATACAGTAATGTGCACAATGGTACATTTTAGTGTTTCTTGGTGTGGAAAATTGGCAGTATTTCACATTTTGTAAAAATGTACTGCACTCCCCCATGCTGATATGAGAAAAACAGACAGATAGAGCAGCTGCAGAAAAGAACACGGGTAAACAGAGAAGTAGCTTAGGGGGTAGTATTCCTTATTTTCACTCTAGAAAACAACATTGAAAGCCTGAAATTTCTGTTGAATTTTGCAAAAACGTCAGTGAAACAAATTTTAGTGTCAGTTTTGTTCATCTGTAATGCTAGTGAATATTAGTGATGAGTGAACCCCTCTGAATGCAAATGTTCAGATACTTTGCTGAACTCAGCGATGCGCATTGAAGTCAATAGGGAAGGAGAAACTGAACTACTTTTGAGTGAATTATAATGGAGTAATGGTCTTTGAAGTGTCCTTGAGGGCTAGGGAAACATCTACAGATTATGCTGGACTGAAAATGTGAAATGTAAGATAATGGGTCACATACATTTCAGATACAAATACACCGACACATTTCCATCTTCCTTCCTTCCATTATCCAACCCGCTATCTCCTAACTACAGGGTCACGGGGGTCTGCTGGAGCCAATCCCAGCCAACACAGGATGCAAGGCAGGAAACAGACCCCAGGCAGGGTGCCAGCCCACCACAGGGCGCACACACACACACACTAGGGACAATTTAGAATCGCCAATACACCTAACCAGCATGTCTTTGGACTGTAGGAGGAAACTGGAGCACCCGGAGGAAACCTACACAGATACGGGGAGAACGTGCAAACTCCACGCAGGGAAGCGAACCCGGGTCTCCTAACTACTAGGCAGTAGAGCTACCAACTGCACCACCATGCCACCCCATCTTCCTTCCTTTTGTGGTTAAATGTATATTAGTTTCTCCTAAGTGTGCCAGGGGCCACGACCCGGCCAGAACGCCTTGGAGGACCAGAAGTGGGCGTGTGCCCATCTGGGATCACGTGGTGGCCGCCTTCCTGGTTGCTTTGGGGGCCACGGGTTCATGGCGTCCCAATGCCTTGGGGACCCTGGACCTCAGCACTTCCACCACACCAAGAAGTGCTGGGGGTTAGAGAAGCCCGGAGAGCTTCCGGGAGAACAGCCGGCACTTCCGCCACACTGGGGTGTGTCAGCGGGAGATTGCCAGGAGCACCCGGAGCTCATCCGGGTGTGGATAAAAGGGGCCGCCTCCCTTCATTCAGGGCGAGAGTCGGGAGCAGAGAGGGCTGAGCTGGAGAAGGCAAGGAGGCGGCCTGAAGAGAGTGAGAGAAAGGCATTGTGTGGCCAGGACTTTGGGGGTTTTGTAGTGCACTTATTGTAAATAGTTGTGAATAAACGTGTGTTTGGGTGACAATGATGGTGTCTGCCTGTCTGTGTCCGGGTCAACCTCCACAGCACCTAATTTTATATACTTGCGGGACGTTTCCATCCAACATTGGCTGCTACAGCTCTGTGATGTCACACTGGCCTCACAAAGAATCATTAAGGTGGGAAAGAAAAAGTTTGTCTAAGTCAGCAACATGACAAATTTCCAGGAAAATAAGATCACCAACGAACACTGCACATCACTGAGAAAACCATTTTGCTAGTGGTCATACTAACATAATATATGTATTTTAATATTTGGCTACCATGCACTTTTTGTATAGAACACTTATTATCTGAAATTATGTCATTGAATTTTTTTGTTTATATAATGTAAACAATAGTCCCAGTTATATATATAAACTGCTCAAAAAAATTAAAGGAACACTTTGAAAACACATCAGATCTCAATGGGAAAAAGAAATCCTCCTGGATATCTATACTGATATAGACTGGGTAATGTGTTAGGAACGAAGGGATGCCACATCGTTTGATGGAAATGAAAATGATCAACCTACAGAGCCCTGAATTCAAAGACGCCCCAAAAATCAGAGTGAAAAAATTATGTGGCAGGCTAGTCCATTTTGCCAAAATTTAATTGCAGCAACTCAAAATTGTACGCAGCACTTTGTATGGCCCCTGTGTTCTTGTATACATGCCTGACAACATCGGTGCATGCTTCTAATGAGATGACAGATGGTGTTGTGGGGGATCTCCTCCCAGATCTGGACCAGGGCATCACTGAGCTCCTGGACAGTCTGAGGTGCAACCTGGTGGCATTGGATGGACCAAAACATAATGTCCCAGAGGTGTTCTATTGGATTTAGGTCAGGAAAGTGTGGTGGCCAGTCAATGGTATCAATTCCTTCATCCTCCAGGAACTGCCTGCATACTCTCACCACATGAGGCCAGGAATTGTCGTGCACCAGGAGCCACTGTACCAGCATAGGGTCTGACAATGGGTCCAAGGATTTCATCCTGATACCTAATGGCAGCCAAGGTGCCTTTGTCAAGCCTGTAGCGGTCTGTGTGACCCTCCATGGATATGCCTCCCCAGACAATCATTAACCCACCACCAAACTGCTCATGCTGAATGATGTTACAGGCAGCATAATTCTCCATGGCTTCTCCAGACCCTTTCACTTCTGTCACGTGCTCAGGGTGAACCTGCTCTCATCTGTAAAAAGCACAGGGCACCAGTGGTGCATCTGCCAATTCTGGTATTCTATGGCGAATGCCAATCGAGCTGCATGCTGCTGGGCAGTGAGCTCAGGGCCCATTAGAGGACATGGGGCCCTTGGGTCACCCTCATGAAGTCTTTCTGGTTGTTTGGTCAGAGACATTCACACCAGTGGCCTGCTGGAGGTCATTTTGTAGGGCTCTGGCAGTGCTCATCCTGTTCCTCCTTGCCCAAAGGAGCAGATACTGGTCCTGCTGATGGGTTATGGACCTTCTATGGCCCTCTCCAGCTCTCCTAGAGTAACTGGTTGTCTCCTAGAATCTCCTCCATGCCCTTGAGACTGTGCAGGGAGACACAGCAAACCTTCTGGCAATGACACGTATTGATGTGCCATCCTGGAGAAGTTGGACTACCTGTGCAACCTCTGTAGGGTCCAGGTATCGCCTCATGCTACCAGTAGTGACACTGACTGTAGCCAAATGCAAAACTAGTGAAGAAACAGTCAGAAAAGATGAGGAGGGAAAATGTCAGTGGCCTCCACCTGTTAAACCATTCCTGTTTTGGGGGTCATCTCATTGTTGCCCCTCTAGTGCATCTGTTGTTAATTTCATTAACACCACAGCAGCTGAAACTGATTAACAACCCCTCTGCTACTTAACTGACCAGATTAATATCCCATAAATTTCATTGACTTTATGCTATACTCTGATTAAAAGTGTTCCTTTAATTCTTTTGAGCAGTATATATATATATATATATATATATATATATATATATATATATATATATATATATATATATATATATATATATATATATATATATATATATAGTACTATTATTATGCAGTAATATAAAAAACCTACAACTTAATTAAAAGGTTTACTTTAATGCTTTTCATTTCAACAACAAATGTCTATCCATTCTTACATTCTCTAATCCGACTTTTTTCATGTTACAGGGAACAATAAATGATTACTAAGAAAAGTGAAAAGCAGAAAAATGTTAAATATACAGTACCAGAAAGGTAAATGGAAGAGAGAGAATTTGTTACTGCTTTCCAAGACAATCCAAGTATTTCGCAACTATTCTGTAGCAGATTTTTTTAGTACTCACCAACACTTAAATAAAGACTCTTTCAAATCACACTACACATTCAGTTTAGCTAATTTGAGGACACATACAATTTTGCATTTTAGTTAAAAGTGTTTGTAAGTCAGTAAGATTAAGTGAACCAAACTACAGTATATTGTACATGAATGAACAATATAAAATATTAATGCTTCTGGACCACAGTAAAATTCAATCTAATGGTCTCAACCTATATCCCTATTTGAACAGCACAAAAGTACTATAAAACAGAAATGTGTCTTACCTGGACCATATTCTTGGTTTAATAAAAAGAAAAGCAAAAAACAATAACAGTAAAGTCCCTTGTTATCCATGGGAATGCCTTAAAGTATCAGTTGCTTTGATCTGGCTTGAACAAAAAATGCCTTTTGTTGGTGACTTTAAATAAAGCCCCTCCTGTATTGTTCCACCTCAGAGGTGTGGCCAGGCTTGTCATTTAAAACAATTTGATGAGTGTCTTTTTACTGTTACTAAGCATGTGTACCACTAAATATTGACAGATATACTGTTTCAGTTTAAGAGAGTAGAATGTCTAATTCTTTAAACCTAAATAGCTTTTTCAGGGTTTGCTGTCTCTGTGGACAGGCTGAGTGCTCCATACAAACCTTTCAGAGGTAGAGAAGATACTTTAGCAAGCGAGTCAACCTAGTCTGAATATAGGTGTTGTGAAGGATGGCCAGCCATATATTCTGGACCACACCTCCAAGCCGCCAGATGGAGCCCTCCCAGCGGCATAGAGGTTCCCCAAATTCCAGCAAAGCCTCATGAACCTTGTAGTTTTTGCTGGATACCATGGGGGCCACCAGGAACTGCTATAGGAAGGCTTGGGGAGTGCTATGTGCTCTATAACCCGGAAGTATGTCCTGGACAAGTGAACAGTAGGAATGACGTGCTTCCGGGGTGAAGAAAAAGACTTTGTAGCTGACCCAGAAGTGATAGGGAATCTTATGGACTGTATAGTGGCTTCACTTCCGGGTCAGGAGATATAAAAGGACCATGGGAACTCCCAGACGACAAGCTGAGCTGGGTGGTAGGAGGGCAAGTGGAGGATTGTGATTTATTGGATTAGTATTGTTTATTGAGAATAGTGGAGTGATGGTGCTTTGTGCACTTAATTATTATAATAAATAATAATTATTGGACTTTTACCTGGTGTTTGGCGTGGTACCTGAGGGTTCAAGGGAGCAAAAGTGCCCCCTACTGCTACAGTGTCAAAGTCAGATTCAGTGCTTCTTGCACCATATGATGTGCACCAGCCTCCTATTCTTCTACCTTATACAACGTGTAAGAGAAAGACAATACCACGATGAAGATTTGGGGTACCACCCTGATAACCCAGCACAATTGAATGACTGGAAAACAAAAGAAAACACAACGATTGTGAAATCACCTTCACAGATGTGAGTTCATAACAGAACTGATTCAATATGGCTGATCTTCTGGTTTTAAGTCCTTCCAGCAGGAAGAGGCGGATAAAGGTGGGCGGACATTGGAAGTGACACCCATTAATCTTCCGGACTGCAAAGGGCGGAAGAAAAAAAGCATTAGGACACAGCACCAATCCCTGGTGCGACGGGGATTTACAATCACTAGCGCTATTAAGCTGTCCTCTATGTGTCTGCAAGCGACAAATCAAACTCTAAGTATCCTTTTCTATTTGCTCAATATTATAGTATTCTCTTCTTGATTCCAGTAATTGTACAATTCCATATTTATGATTTCCTTTTTATTTTCATTCCTAGAACTCTTCCTAGTCACTTGAGAAGATCCAGGAGTTAATTCTTTAGTGACATATTGCTGACTTGGGTTAGTGGTACTCTTGATGGAAATGACTTTGCCAGTTTAATTTTTATTTCCCAATATTTAAGACTCCTTTTGTTCTGAACTGAAATGGATTCCACTGAGTGACTAGCAGGTAACAAAGGTGGTGATAGCAAGACTATGTTAATGTTGTAGAACAGCACCAGGAGCTGTATTGCATACATATATATTTGTCATAATTATGTGTCAGGGAATTACCTGGCAAGAAATTTTAAAGGTCTGCTGTTCCACATTATTTGTTGTAGTAAAGGGAAAGCATGTGGTGTATTGCCATCATTAAAGAAAAGCTAACAGGCCCCCAGCAATGTAACCCTCAAGGGTCTTTTTTGCCTTTGCAATCTTGGATGTTAGAGATGCCCTAACTTTAACTTCTTCCCCAAAGAATACACAAAAACCAGGTACAAAAAAAATCACATCATGATGGAAGGAGGAAAAAAACTATCTAAAAGCTAATTAAATGGTAAGTGAAAGTGAGCAAGAGGAAGAAGTGGTGAATGTCCAAACGGTGCAAAGAGAGTTACCTGAAGTAAGCAGTCTTGTAGCAAACAATGCCCCAGTACAAAGAATGGTCAAAAAACAGAGTGCAGGGGTCAAAATCCAGAAAAGGAATAAAGAAAGAGAAGCAAAAAACATCCAGTTAACTCACCCAACACCAGCGCACTTAATGAACCATAAAAGAGTGTAGGTTTTCTTCAGCCTTTTTAGGGCTGTGGGCAGCCCCTTGATGGTGATAGGCAGGTGACTCCACCTCTTGGAGAACTACCACAAAACACATGGTACATAGACAAAGGTACTTAAACATAAGAAACTGAATGATCAAAAATGTTAATATAAACAATTAGCAACTCAGACATAGAGGGGGCTATTTAAACCCCAACTGGGGAGGGACCCTGTCTGAAACATATTACCTACAGTGAAGGAAGAGAAAGCCCCGGACACACAATGTCACTTCTGCCCAACCGCCAGAAGCCATGCGTCGTCAGAGCACTAATAACTGGAAGTCAGCAATCATTCTGGAACTTACTCCCAAACAAAGAAGATCTTCCATAAAGACAGATATTCCCCTTTTGAAACCCATATTTGGACTAACTACTTTTGACCTATCTTTTGCTTATCCCTTTTTTTTTTTAAAAAACAACATTCATTAAAAAGGTGTTTTCCATACTGGTACTCTTCACATGTACCCATCATGTTTCCACAATTCATTGTTTTGTACCAATGTTTTCATGTATTTGTTTTCTTTCTTGTACTCTCATTTCGTCCCAAAGACAAGCAGATTATGGTAATTGGTGGCTCTCGATTGGCCCGTTGTATGTTTGGAAATGTACACAAGTATGCCTTGGGATTGATTACTACCCTCTTGCCAAGACTCTGTAATGCAGAATTAGGTTTGTTAACTGGATTGATGAATTTAGTAATGTTCTGCACTGGCGTAGCTGATGAGGGGTGGCACTTTTTAATAAACTTTAGTACCAGATCTTTCACACTTTTTTTGACAGTTTTGTTTGATGGTACTTTAATAAACTAACGTGTGTCATCTATGTCAAAATTTGACCTTTTTTATTGTTTAAAAACTTTTACAAATTCATATTATGCAAAATTATATTTTACAAATGCGAATCTTGGCCAGTTTGCCGACTTACTCTGACTGAAGACTCTCTCTGTCAACTTGTTCCGACCAAAGGGGACAAACCCTTCAATCTCGTTAATAATATTTTATTATTCTTTCAATCTCAAGATGAAGTGAACAAAAGAGAGCGGTGCTGTTTTTAGAAAAAAGAAGAAGACGAGGGAAGAAGTATTAAAAAAGAATGGAGGGGTATTATTGAAACACCTCAATCATATTTAATAATTAAAAATGTAGTTAAAATTTTCATCATTTTCATTTTAGGCGCAGTGGGTAGCGCTGCTGCCTCGCATGAGTTAGGAGACCGGGTTCGCTTCCCGGGTCCTCCCTGTGTTGAGTTGGCTTGTTCTCCCCGTGTCTGCATGGGTTTCCTACGTAAGTCCAAAGACATGCTGGTTAGGTGCATTGGCGATTCTAAAATTGTTCCTAGTGTGTGCTTGGTGTGTGTGTGTGTGCATGCCCTATGGTGGGCTGGCACCCTGCCCGGGGTTTGTTTCCTGCCTTGCGCCCTGTGTTGGCTGGGATTGGCTCCAGCAGACCCCCGTGACCCTGTAGTTAGGATATAGCATGTTGGATGCATCATTTTCATTTTTGTATAATATGTATTATGTTTTAATTTTTTAAGTGGGTGGGAGGTGGCAAACTCCAGGGTGACCGCCCTGGGCAACAAAAACTCTAGCTACACCACTGATATTCTGTTGTGTTTACATTTGGAAATCAGCACAAAATTTCTTAGGGGTCATGCATGAAAACATACTGATGAATGTGTTGAATTGCACTCTTGTGGTTTGCTTTTGATTTCCTGTCCAGGGGCTCAATAAGAAAAGGTACCAGTTCATCCCTAACTGCCAGCTACGATCAAGGGGGAAAAGAAAAGAACAAAACGGTATGAAAGAGAGGTGCTGGTGAGAAATGTTTTTATAACTTGATTTCTTTGTGAAGCACTACAAATGTTTAATATGTTGTAAAAAATAAGATTTTCAACACATTTTATGTCTCTTTAAAAGAGCATTTAGGAAAAATACAAATGATTAAAAGTCAGTCAGACCTGATGACTCTTAATAAACTAGCAAAAGCTTACAGAAATCTTTATAATTCACATCTACACTCTCTTTTTAATCTTTGCAGTGGTATTTTGACTATTTTTGAGTAGCTTTGTTTTCTCCCATGTTTTTAATGTGGAAGAAAAAAACAATCATTTGTGTTTGTCTGACTGTATAAGTTAGTTTAGAAGAATGGCGTTCATCCCCTGTCAGCTTAAAAAATACATTAACATATTAGAAAAGTAGTGCTTCCAACTTAATGGAATGTAATGCCCCATGCACACAGCCAATGGACACTGACTTCTTTCAGGATTTCTGATAGTAATGAAGTGAGGTGGACCAGGGCGAGTGAAGAGACAGATAAAACTTTTACTTCAAACATGTTGCAGAAGTTTACTAAACAACAAAGAATTAAAGGATAAGTTTGATATTTTTTAAGTCAAAGTTATTTCTTCACAAACATGATATATATGCATTGGCCACGGAAAGTTGTGTTTTAAAGTTAAGCGTTTTCTATAAACTTAAAAAAATATCTTGCCTGCACTACTGCTTTACATTGGAGGATATAGGGCAAAGGGGAAATGCTTAAAAATTTACCAAATATGTCAATTTTTTAAGCCAAGACTGTTGCCAAATATTGGTCTATGTCTTGTGATTACAAGAAAAATCACTTATACATATCATCTTTGAACAAAAAACACTAATATTATGAGATATTTTCATGCCACGTGGTTGGTTATGTTTTGATTTACTTCTGTATTTATGTGAGAACTCACACAAGTGAATAGAAAACGTACAGTATCATTATTACAAGAAAAATAGTACAAGATAAAATTATTATCTTGATGATTACAGACCCTATTTGTTATGTCACAAAATGCATCAGAAACACGGAAGGCACAGATCAATACCTGACAACTGTGGACATATTTGTTTTTTTCCTCTGTAAAAAACGTGTAGAAAGTGCTTAACTTTAGAACATATCAAACTTGCAGTATCTTTTAAAGTGTTTCAGTACCTTCACATTCATTTAATTTGTCTTAAAATAAAACCCATCAAAACAGTGCATTTGTGTGTGCAAAATATTTACCAAATAAATAATTATTTAACATCTAAAGGTGCCATGCAGCTCCAGAACTGCAATCTTGGCCTGTGCCTCACGGCTCACATGGCTTTTTGCCTTTTACACTGTTGCTGCAGTGCTCTGGATCTTCTTCTTTGCTTAAAGTTCTTGCAGCTTCTCTCCATTCTTTTCTGCTCACTGAAAATCAACAGATATCATCGGACTTTCTTCCTCGGTATAGCATGAAGTAATGCTGTGAGGTTGGTGTCCTGATGTAAGAGGGTTCAAAATGGTGACAGGCCCCCTCAACCATATTAAACTCCCAGTACTGTCTCCACCTTCAGTATGCCTCCATACCATCACTGCAACCGTTTTTCCCAGTGCCTCTTCACCTACCACACAGGTAAGTACATTTCTTATAGATAAATATAAAAAAAAGGAAAAGCCATAATTAGTTATGTTCATTGTTCCTGTGATACAGCTTATCACACTGTCATCAGTTCTGTTTCCTTCTGTAGCTCAACAGAGCTGATGCTGCCCATCCTGTCCTCAAACCAATCTTCTGAAGAGCGATCACTTTTTTGTGGCTTATCTTCTTTCTTTTTTTTCCACACACATTCTTATTTTTCCTGTTTTCTTTTCATTGTCCTCTGTAGCGGTAAACTGCTTCTTTTTGTTTCCACCCATACCTCCAGTTGGTGCTTGTTAATTGCTGAGCTACTTACCTGGTAATTACTTCAGTCAACCGTGTGCACGGATTTATGTGCACATAACTACCTAGTGCAAATTAAACCATCGAGCCATGCAGAAAACCCAGGCAATTAATAAAAAATAATAAATAACCTTTAGAACACCTATGGACTCAACTTATTAAATGGTTTCTATCCAATTACAGATTCTACTCCCCTATGACTTTATATTGAGAAAATGAATGAATAAATAGATCAATTTCATTAGTATAACAGACTTGAGTAATAGAATGTGTTTATTAAAAGTAGAACAGCCCATTTAAAGTATGAAAAGCAAAAATGTTCCCTCCAATATTAGACCATAGAGCCGCCTGAAGCAGGTGATTAATTGGTAGCAGAGGTTAGAGAGGCTGAGGCTAACAGGAACTTGAGAGTGCTGCTATGTGAAGGGTTGCCCAGCTGGCAGTGTCTAAAACAGAAGAAGTCCTCTATCACTGTTGGAAGGCAAGGTTTACTGGGGGTAGCAGAGCCTGTCATGTGGTATCCCATAAGTGTAACCTTTAGGGGTACCATTGCAAAGAAAACTGGGTATAATCTGAATTTATTCCTTTGGTCAATAAAAGGTGGGATGTTCAGAAAGTTGTAGAAGTACTAGACACTTTACTTAGGGAACAAAATTTAATAGAGGCTCTGAAATAAACATGTCTGAGTACACAAGACATTTTATCTTGTCAAAAAGAGAGAGGGAGTATGACAGTCAATTACTATAGCAACTCCTGCTAGTGTAAATCAAGATTCACTTATATTAAATAAGCAAAAGACAAACCTAGAAGGATCCATCCAGCCACATGCTAACAACTCATTCTTGGGGTGATGGTTTAGTTATTGAGTCAGAAATTGGGTCTTTAGATATGAGAATCCCAAGGTAATGATCTGTGCTGCAAGGTTATGAAAGTCCAGAAATATTTCCACAAACATGACAATGAAACATTTTATTTCAGGGATCTACAAATTCAGTGGACTTCAACTGAATTCTGTCACCAACATGAAGAAGCAAGTAAGTCACATAGAGTAGACATCTACCAGCAGCTAATTGACCTCAACTTTGGAACAAATTTGTTGAAAGTCATTCAATTCCCTTCTTCTAAACCTTTGGAAAGTCATCTTTTACAACTTACGCCTGTGTCACTTTATGCGACTTTTTGTTGTGACATACACCAATTAGCATCATTGATCCTGTTGCTGCACCATGTCAAATTACACAGCTGAAAATTGCACCCCATGTCACTTTTACTGACTGAGTGCCGATTTTACAGCACAGTCAAGTTCTGTGTGTTGCCTGATGGAGGTTTAACAGCTTCATTTCTTTTTTCTATTCTGTTATGGTATTGAAATATGAGACATCAGACAGACAGGCTCCTCTTCTTTTTGTGAGGTTCACAACCCCCAGGCTGCATGACAGAGCTGACGTTATACCGGTGTTGTTCGATGGGTTAATAGCGTTGGTACGTTCATCCGTAGTCTTTGGGCTTTTTCATGTTTCCATTCCATTTTAGTATGTAAAACACCACATATCAGATAGATGAGCTTCTCTTCTGTTTGTGAAGTTCAAAATACGCATGCTCCTCATTCCCAGTTGCTACATTGTACTTCTGAAAATCCGTGCATTGGTTGTCAACTCTCCTGCGTATAAAAGAAGGAGTGTTTTATGTTTTTTGATCCTGCATTAGATATCTTTATTTTATTATGTATTTTTAAGTAATATTTAATTAAAATTAAAAAAAAAACAAAAACAGTGAGACACATTGTAGTCGATAGGCCAAAATCCCCTATCCTCTGTTTTAAAAGCATGGTAGAATCCATTCACTGGTGAATTCAGTCTTTTTTATAGGAAATACTGTAGCTGCTAATTTCCTATTTATGGATTTTCTTCTAAACTTTCAGTAAAAATTATATTTTACCAAAATCCATAAAATACCTTTATATGTGTAAATGTTACATACATGTAATGTGTAGTATCCAGTGTCAGGACTTTTTTTTGCGATTTCATTGGACACATTTCAAAACTGTTATCTGATAGTATGGAGAAACACTGGTCACAGTGGGACAAAGAAAAATAACAAAGTGCTTCCTTATATTCATTTCTTGGTTGCCTTTTGCTTGGGTGAGCCGCTCCTTTCAAAGATTTTTTGTTCAAAACGAGTCTTTCTTTGTTTTGCGTCTACTCATATAATATGCTACTTATATACACAATATAAATTGCTGCCTATGTCACCTGAGGTGCCATCATGGACACTTGGTCTTGTTAAAAAAATAAAGCTGCTTTTATGAATTTTCAACAGTCAGACAAGCAAAATGAGATGAAAGGTTAATGTTTTTATTAAACAATGTGATGAAACATTTTGCAGAGAATCGAACCTTGAACACAAACAGATGTTGTGGAAATTATTATTTGGTGGGCTCAGGTATGTCAGCATTAAGCTTATTATGAAAGGCAGAGAGCATTCCAGACCTGGTTAATGATTCAAGAAGTATCTTGAAGCTCAGTAAAAAGCAGAAGGTAAGTGGAGATAAGTGGTCATGTGGCAAGTAGTAATGAGCATGGGAAACAAAAGAGAGGTAGAGACATGGCAGAATATGAGACAAGTCATCCCAGAAATAGCCAGGAATAAAATATGCTAGGATATTGGTTTTGGACATTTTGCTTACTACTTTCTTGCTAATCTACAGCAGCACCACCTGTCCTTTACAACACAAAGAAAATATCTAAAACAGTTCTTGAAATGAATTCTTCCATCAGATAATCCAGCTCTGAGTTCCTGTAATAAGAAACTAAACCTAAAAAAGAAAAATAAAGCCTAGATTTCAGTCAAAAATATTAATCTCCAGTTCAAACAAAAAAAAGTGGGACAAAATGGGCTCTCGGCTTCTACTCTCATAGATAAATAGATAGATCTTTGAAGAAAGTACCAAGCATCTGCATAGTAATCAGAAACAAACAATACATTCAAGCAACATCCGGTGCTGGGACTCCAAACAATGGAACAAGCCTCCGCTTCATTGCAAAGCCAATGTTTTCCCCAAGTATGGAATTCTGTGAGCACGGTGATACATACTGAATATATATATAGATATTTTTTACCTATTTTATTAATTAAAACATGTATTGTAGGGAAATTTTATTTATTTTAGTCACTGAACAATAAGCTTTCAGAATTCCATTAGCTACTAGGTGGTGAAGGGCTGAGAGGGGTTTAACATATTTAACTGCTGAAAGGATGGCAGCTGAACTACCAATTGTTTATCTGCCAAAATGTATGGGCTTTTATCTTTTTAAAATAATTTTTAATCATTCATTTCATTATTTTTACTGTTAAACTTCAGGTTTTCAGTTTTATTTGGCCTCTTTAAATGGGCAATGTTGGCTTAAATAATTTCCTTCTGTGAAGATTCTTTGTAGTTTTTCTGAGCTAAATTGTAACATTCCCTTATTGCAGTGGTCTCCAAGTTCAGTTCTATGAGGACCCCCTATGGGTGCAGTTTCTGTTCCAGCCATTTCCATAACCAGTGAGTTATTTTTCTTCTATTGAAACTCATTTAATTGATTGCTCTTTTTTCTCTTCTCTCATTCTGCATTCCATTCAGAAAACCACAGCAGTGTGATTTTTACTTTGAGTAACATTTATATGTTTGCGGTAAATATAAATGCTTAACTCTGTTTTGTTGCTTTCCTATCAGTTTGGCTTTTTCTATGTACAGTAGTTTGTTTTCTTAATTGTATCTTAACAATGACAATTGACAATGCGCAAAGCAGACACCAATTGAATGACACAAAACCACTGGTCACCATGCTAGAAGAAGGACATAGCAGCACTTGAAGATGTGCAGAGGAGAGCAAATCAAGTGGAGTTATGGACATGTCCTACTCCAGCAAAATTAAATCTGTTTAGTCTCAAGTAGAGGAGACTGCATGGGGACCTAATCCAGGTCTGAAAAATCCTCAGATGCATTGATATCACAAGTGGAAATTAAGGGGAAATGAACTTACGACTGAAGCTAGAAAACACTGCTGAGACATGTAGTTGAAGGAGAAACCTTCACATCCTTTGAAAACTATTTGGATGAGAAATTTGGAACGCTAATCTATTAATTAAACAAACAAGTCTGATAGACTGAATTGTCTCCTCTTGATTTTCAAATTCCTTATGTTCTTATGAAAGGCTGCAACTAGTTTATTATCCGACCCACAAATGTGCTTATTAGAAAAATAATGGATTAAATAACCAGAACTTGTGGAAAAGCAAAATGAAAAACACGGTGATGATGAAAACCTCACAAGTTTAAAATAACACTAAATTATCCTCATTTAACAAATATAAATGCTTGGGTCATTCTTATAGAAATTTTGCAAACTTATTTTTCTTAGTTTCTACATTGACTACAAAACGTAAATCTGAGTACAGCTTGCTTAATTAAACTAGGAGTCCAAATAAAAAGAGAAGGTCGTTAAAACATAAAATCTGCAGCCACATGGGGTCCCCAGGACTGAGTTTGAGCACCACTGGCATGGCTGCCTATTCTGAATGACTCTACACAAGTAAACCATGGTATTTACTACCATCTAGTGGGCACATTAAGTAACTGCAATGTAGCCTCTTAATTGTTTAGGATGGACTGATTTGTCCCATACCTATTCAAAGCCAGGCAATTTGTAAAAAATTTGGCGTATTATACAGAAGCAAACCAAATTTTAATTAAATAATAATTTTAAAAATGAGTTAATTTTCATTTCATCAACTTGAGCAAATAATTATATTTAGTTTGTTTGGTATTATTAGTTGCAAGGTTTATAATTAAAGTCCAAGGTCACGTGATGCCAGCAATAATCAGATTTACAGTGGATGGCTGTATGGGTTTGTAATGCAGTTTGCCTTGTAGTCCAACTGCCTTCCATACAAGTGCTCACAGTACAACATAATTCAGCTTTCTGTATTTCTGTGGATAACGTAATTAGAATTTTTTTTTTTTTTTAACAATTCAACATCCTGTACAGATGGAATTTCAGAAGATGTTTTAAGGACATGCAGCAGTCCAATCATCTGACGTTTATAAGTACATTAATAATATCTCACTGTAGTCCCCACATGATTCAAATGACTACAATTGCCATAACACCAAAGAGAACGAAGTCTCAGTGACTCATTTTTACAACCCATTACTCAATTCACCGACATTCATACTGCAAGACTTAAAACTTTCAATCACACATTAGGGATGGGAGAGATTTTGCATACCACATATTAGAACAGCTTGGTCCTATACCACCTTGCCAGTCAAGCACCTTTCCTTCAGAGCTTTTTACTTTATCCATCCATCTCTGCTTTGGCCTCCCTCACTTTCTCTTTCCTCGTACTCCATCACTTTTTTGTCTACATATTCAATGTCTCTCCTCATCACATGCCAATACTACATCAACCTACTTTCCTGTACTTTCCTAGATATCTAACTCACTTTCTCTGATCATCTCATTTCCTATTCTCTACTTTTTTGTAACTTAACTCCCATCTGGACTCATTTTCTTAAAACTGTGGTGCAGTGAATGATGACCATGACGAATATTTCCACCAAGAAATCTCAGCAATGGAACAGAGATCCCTTAACTGGGAGGCACTAACATTTAAACTGACCAGAGGATGCTCTCATCTTGCCTTGGACCTAAGAATGTCACTGCTTCCTCTGTATCACTCTTCCTCTAGTTTTGGATTTTACAAAAACAATACTTATGCTCATAGCCACAACACCTGGCGTACATACTCAAGCTTTATGGCATGTTTACTAACCTTGTCTTTATTGAGCTTTGCTGTACTTTCCTCATTCCCCTTCACAGCTTACTTTCTATACCACATGTGAATGATCCCATCTATTTTTCTTGGAGATGGACCTGTGATTTATTAACAGGAACAAACTAATACTGGGAAGACAATATTATAATAAACAAGCTCAGGACTTGAAACCAAAATTAAAAATCAAAGAACTTAGCTGCCCTTTAAGATACAATTTTAAAATTTTCCTCAAATAAATTATGATTAACTAAGAAGGACTAAGTAATTTAGAAAGAAGTTTACAGGACTCTTAAAGCAGTTTACCTAACTAATGTACAGTAGTATAAAGGCAATTTATATTGAAATGTCGTATCTAACTACAAATACATTTTTAATCCACAAAAAGAAAGAATTTATGACCCAAATACATCTGTACATTTTTCTGTCTTGTACCATTAGTTTATAACTTTAATGAATCTGTTTTATTATCCAAGTAATTTGTGGTGCTGATAGATAGATAGATAGATAGATAGATAGATAGATAGATAGATAGATAGATACTTTATTAATCCCAAGGGGAAATTCACATAATCCAGCAGTAGTATACTGATACAAAAACAAACAAAAAAAATTTTAAATTAAAGAGTAATAAAAATGCATGTAAAAACAGACAATAACTTTGAATAATGTTATCGTTTACTCCCCTGGGTGGAATTAAAGAGTCGCATAGTGTAGGGAAGGAACGATCTCCTCAGTCTGTTAGTGGAGCAGGATAGTGACAGCAGTCTGTTGCTGAAGCTGCTCCTCTTTCTGGAGATGATCCTGTTCAGTGGATGAAGTGAATTCTCCATGATTAACAGGTGTTTGCTTAGTGCCTGTCGCTCTGCTACAGATGTTAAACTGTCCAGCTTTATTCCTACAATAGAGCCTGCCTTCTTAACAAGTTTGTCCAGGCGTGAGGCGTCCTTCTTCTTTATGTTGCTTCCCCAGCACACCACCATGTAGAAGAAGGCACTCGCTACAACCGTCTGGCAGAACATCTGCAGCATCTTATTGCAGATGTTGAAGGACGCCAACCTTCTAAGAAAGTATAGTCGGCTCTGACCTTTCTTACACAGAACATCAGTATTGGCAGTCCAGTCCAATTTATCATCTAGCTGCACTCTCAGGTATTTATAGGTCTGTACCCTCTGCACACAGTCTCCTCTGATGATCATGGGGTCCAAGAGGGGCCTGGTCCTCCTAAAATCCATCACCAGTTCCTTGGTCTTGCTGGTGTTCAGGTGTAAGTGGTTTCAGTCACACCATTTAACAAAGTCTTTGATTAACTTCCTGTACTCCTCCTCCTGCCCACTCCTGATGCAGCCCACAATAGCAGTGTCATCAGCGAACTTTTGCATGTGGCAGGACTCCGAGGTGTATTGGAAGTCCGATGTATATAGGCTGAACAGGACCGAGAAAGTACAGTCCCCTGCGGTGCTCCTGTGTTACTGACCACAATGTCAGACCTGCAGTTCCCAAGACGCACATACTGAGGTCTGTCTGTAAGATAGTCCACGATCCATGCCACCAGGTGTGAATCTACTCCCATCTCTGTCAGCTTGTCCCTAAGTTAGTTAATATAATATAATATAATATAATATAATATAATATAATATAATATAATATAATATAATATAATATAAGGTGGTTAGTTTAAATGGTCAGATAATATTGTAGTAAATTAACACTGATTTGATGCAACAACTACAATATATATAGTTTAGCAGTTAATATAATTTCCCTTCAATGGGTGGTGGTGTATTATTTGCTGTTTGCTGCAAAATGGGGAATGTTCTTCTTTTTTGTTTTTGCTGTTCATCCTGCTGTTAGTAATAAAAACTTCTATGGTAGCCTGTAGTCATGTTTAGCTAAAAGATTATTTCTGTATAAGTTTATTTGCATTGCACTGTTCAAAGAATTGCCAAAAGGTTTTGAGCCCAGACAACTAGCTACAGGAAATAAGTGCAAAATACAGTGACAGATAAAGATTACAGAAGGAAATGGTAAAAGAGCCACTAACACCGCTTCACAAAAACTTTCAATAGTGAACCTGATGAACTAGAACTACCAGTCTTGGAAGTTTAAGATGAAGATGCTGATAAGAGAAGATATGTTGTAATATGTAAATGAAGCTAAACGAGCAGCCCCTATGATTGAGTAGATAGAAAGTGATCAGGAAGTTCAGAGCATGATTTTCCCTCGCACAGATGATGATGATCATATTATACATATATGCAACAGTGAAACTGCTAAAGAAATAAGAGAGGAATTATAAAAGGTGCATGAAAAAGCTAATCTCGGCAATAAACTCTGTTTAATTAGAAAGCTATACCAGACCGAGATGATGAAAGGCTAGGATGGGCAGGATTATATAAAGCATACGTTAAAAATGGTTGAACAGCAGAGAGGCATCGGAGAGGAAATAAAAGACTTTCATGTTGCAGCACTACTGCTTAGTGGTTTACCTGAAAGTTATAAAACACTTATTACAGCACTTGATAAACATCTAGATGATAAATTGACACTTGAATATGTTAAAGACAAGAAGTAGAAGAAGATAAGCAGGAAAGGCATACTTCCACAATATAGTGCATTTGAATTAAAGATCTTCATTTCAAATGTACCTTTGTATTGTGGGAATGTGCCTTTCATAAGCAGACCACCCACTACTAATATTCACACTCTACTCCCATGGTCTGTAATCTCTGGATGATCCAATGTGCTCAATGGAAGGAGATGTCATCATTGTGGAACTAAACCAAAGCTTATTTATGAATATGAGCATAAAACAGAAATTAAGAATAGTGAAAGTGCTTCCAGTGGAGAGACTTCTATAAAGACAAAAAACAGCAATACAAATAGTGATGTACAGGTAGAAATCCGTGAATGCTTTGTATGGAAAAAGCCAGGCCATTTAAAAGTAGATTGCGGAGTCTGGAAAGCTAGAATGCGAAAACAAAGTAAGCAACAAAAGACAAAATGTGTCAAGGAGGAAATAGATGCTGTTTGAGATACTGAATATGTTTTTCATACCAAGTGCGGCATCTCATCGGTGTACGCATGGTGTATTCATTCACTCAGGAGCTATAAACCACATGATTAGTGACAAAAATTTCTCTACTCAACTTGATCGAAGCAAGACAGAGAAAATGATCACAGGCAAGGGACAGTTAATGAAATCGGAAGGAATGGGAGATGGTTTTCTATGTCCTATCTCTCAGGATATGACCACAAAAATACCCATGAAAAATTTACTGTATGTGCCTGCTCTTGTACGTAACCCTTTCTCAGTAAAGAAGCTCACAACGTAAGGCAGTGTAGTGACATTCCAAGGTGACCGTCATGTCATCACAGAAAGGGATTGCTAACTCACAATGGCTAAAATTACAGATGAGCAATGCGAGCTGACCTGCAGTGAAATGGTTAATACTGCCAAAGAGGAAAAACATTCAAACTGCATCCATACATGGCACAGATGTCTTGGACACCGAAGTCCTGAAATAATAAAGATAATAGTTGAGGATCAGTATGCAAGTGGTATAAAATTAATCTGTGTGATCAAATGAAGAAATGTGCCATCTGCTTTAAAGGAAAAATGACAAGAAAACCTTTTCCAAATCAGAGTAACAGCAGAGCACAAAACCCTTTGGACTTCATTCATTAGATCTTTGTGGTCCAATGAAAAACTTGACTCCAGGAAAGAAGAGTTATTTTCTCACATTCATTGATGATTATTCCAGATATACCACACTGGACATGTTGCATAACAAAGATGAAGTAGCAGTAAAACTTGAACAGTATCTAGCTCAAGTAAGTAATAAGTTTGGGAAAATAGCAAAAGTGCTGCAAACAGATAATGGAATTGA
Source organism: Polypterus senegalus (assembly GCF_016835505.1). Classification (NCBI taxonomy): domain Eukaryota; kingdom Metazoa; phylum Chordata; class Cladistia; order Polypteriformes; family Polypteridae; genus Polypterus; species Polypterus senegalus. The sequence continues at coordinate 262,329,931 of NC_053156.1, read as the reverse complement.
ATGTACAAGTGGCACTACAAAAGCCATTCTCAGAAATCATGGAATTATGTTCCAGACCACTGTACCATTTAATTAAGAACGAAGTGGGGTTGCAGAAAGAATGAGCCGTACTTCACGTTAGTGTGGAAAGTATATGCTTTAAGACGCTAATATTACAACACCATATTGGGGAAAGGCAATTATGATGGCGTGCTATCTCTGGTACCACTTACCAGGGAAAGCAACTGAGACGACCCCATATGAACTGTGGAATAGAAAGAAATCACATTTGAGTCATATTAGAATTTTTGGAAGTAAAGTTTATGTGCATATTCCAAATGAAAAACATTCAAAATGGGATACTTGTGCAAAAGAAGGTGTACTTGCGGGGTACAGTGAGTCCCTAAAGGAGTACAGAATTTTACATCAAGACACAAAAGAGGTAACAGGCAGCCAAGGTGTAATTATTGATGAAACCTCTGTGTGTTCAAATTCATACAATACCGATGCAAGAAGTGGAAAAAAACACATCAATGTTACAAGAACAAACTGACACAGAAATAGAAAATAATGCAGAACATTCAAAATTCAGAAGATGTTTCAAGGACATGCAGCAGTCCAATCATCTGACATTTTTAATTACATTAAAAATATCTCACTTTGGTCCCCACATGCTTCAAATGACTACAATTGCCATAACACCAAAGAGAATGAAATCTCAGTGACTCATTTTTACAACTCATTACTCAATTCACCAACTTTCATACTGCAAGACTTAAAACTTTCAATCATACATTAGGGATGGGAGAGATTTTGCATGCCACATATTAGAACTGACATGCAAACCTAGTTGTTGTATGGATATGCTAACATCACTTTATCATGAGACCTTGAGAGATGCTCTGGACGCAGTGGCTCCCCTTAAAACAAAAGTGATCAAAGCACATAGAAACTCTCCCTGGTATAATGAAAACACTTCAGCGATTAAATTAGATTGTCGAAAATTTGAGCGCAGATGAAGAGCAACAAAGCTATATGTCTTTCAAATTGCATGGGCAGAGGGTGTTAAAAATATAAAAAAGCTCTCTTTAAAGCTCGCTCAGAATTCTATTCTACAATAATAGATAGCAATAATATAAATCCTCTGGTACTGTTTAGAACAGTTAGTAAATTAACAAATGGGAATACAGATCTACAGTGCAAAACACCAACAGATATTAGCAATACAGACTTTATGAACTTCTTCAATAAGAAAATTAAAAATATAAGATCCCAGATCTCAGCATCACAGTACAAACCAAATACTAGCTTAGCAGACCCTGCCTCACATTGCATTCAGCACTTTAGTAATTTTAATCCTGTAACTGAGCAGGAAGTCTTAACTTTAATTTCTAAAATGAAACCCACTACTTGTTCCCTAGATCCAGTGCCAACAAAACTAGTAAAAAGTGCAATGGATGTTCTTGCAGCGCCTATTCTAAACATTATCAATAGTTCATTATTTCATGGCACAGTACCTGATGCACTAAAAGTGTTTAAGTCATTAAACCATTACTTAAAAAGTCAGACCTAGATGCACACATACTTAATAATTATAGACCTATTTCAAATTTACCCTTTCTCTCTAAAATACTAGAAAAAGTAGTCGCCAATCAGCTTCAGTCACACCTTACGCATCACAATTTATTTGAGAAATTCCAGTCTGGTTTTCGCAATGGTCCTAGTACAGAAACAGCACTAACACGGGATATAAATGACATTTTGATATCCTCTGATGAAGGAAACTCCACTGTAATTATGTTGTTAGACTTAAGTGCAGCATTTGACACCATTGACCATTCTATTTTACTGCACAGGCTAGAAAATGATGTTGGGCTTACAGGCCCTGTGCTCACTTGGTTTAGTTCTTATTTATCAAATTGATTCCAATATGTACAGAAATGTGCTGACAGTACTCCATCATCATACACAGAAGTGAGATATGGTGTCCCACAAGACTCAGTACTGGGACCTTTACTGTTTCACTTTACATGCTTTCACTGGGATCTATCATTAGGAAACATAATGTTAATTTTCACTCATATGCAGATAACACTCAGTTATACCTTTCATTTAGATCAAATGAAGTTTATCCAATGTTGTCTTTAATTAGGTATGTTAGTGAATTAAAGGAGTGGATGGATGAGAACTACTTGTCTTTAAACACAGATAAAACAAAGATGTTAATTGTTGGAGGGAATGACGCTGATCACAACAATATTTTGTCATCATTTAACTCAGTAGGAATCATCATAAATTTTACTTACTCAGCCCGCAATTTACGAGCTATCTTTGACTCTAGCATGTCATTTGAAATGCATATTACAAACTTGTTCAAATCATGTTTCTTCCTTCTTAAAAATGCTGGGAAATTAAGGCATTTTCTAAATAAACAAGATTCTGAGAAATTGATTTATGCATTTATTTCTAGCAGGATTGACTACTGCAATGCGGTGTTCACTGGCTGTTCAAACTGTTCTTTATACAGCCTCCAGTTAATCCAAAATGCTGCTGCAAGAATTATTACAAGAACAAGAAAATATGAACACATAACTCCAGTTCTTAAATCCTTACACTGGCTCCCGGTTAAGTTTAAGGCAGATTTCAAAACCCTCCTTTTAACATATAAAGCATTAAATGGCCGAGGTCCGGCTTACTTGTCTGAACTTATCATGACTTACAAACCTGAGCGCACATTAAGATCTCAGGATGATGGTCTTCTTATGATTCCAAGGATTAATAAAATAACAGTGGGAGGTTGAGGTTTTAGTTACAGGGCCCCTAAACTGTGGAATGGCCTGCCTGCTACTATAAGAGATGCCCCTTCAGTCTCAGCTTTCAAATCCCAGCTGAAGACTCACTACTTCATTTAGCATACCCTGACTAGAGCTGCTGATTAACTGTACAGACTGTGTCTCTGTTGTTAGTCATTAGCACTAAAACATAAGTAACATGATAGTTATAATTTGTTACTAACCCTCACCTATTCTGTTTCTCTTCTTGGTACTCAAATGTGGCACTTTCTGCCACGGCCCACCTGCCAAATTGTTTTGTCTGCCTAAGGTAAAGTCATCCCTGATGGAGGATTGCAGGAATCGTGGGGTAGAGGGGTCCTTTCATCGCATTGGCTGGCCCAGCACTGTTTCAGCTGTGGAATGGCCAAATGGAGGAGGCAGCTTGATGGCTGAGGTCTCCAGGACTCTAAACAAACCCAAATCATATTATGTGATATCATCTACTGTTAAATTCTGCTCCGTACTTCTAAAATTTTATTTGTATATTGTATTGAGGATTTGTTCTGTTCTGCGTATTGTAGTGTATTGACCCCCTTCTTTTTGACACCCACTACACGCCCAACCTACCTGGAAAGGGGTCTCTCTTTGAACTGCCTTTCCCAAGGTTTCTTCCATTTTTTCCCTACAAGGGTTTTTTTGGGAGTTTTCCCTTGTCTTCTTAGAGAGTCAAGGCTGGGGGGCTGTCAAGAGGCAGGACCTGTTAAAGTCCATTGCGACACTTCTTGTGTGATTTTGGGCTATACAAAAATAAATTGTGTTGTATTGTATGCTTGACATAGTGCCATTATTTATGAATATTCCCCAAAGAGATAAGTCAGCAGTGTTCCACTCTACCGTATTACAATTCTGCTTATCAATTATATTGTGTTGAATTTTTACACAAACCTACTTCTCTGGCTTTACACTGGAATTACTTTGTATTTATTAATGATCTTTATCGACTGCGCAAAAGATTACTGATGGTTGCTGCAATCAGTTCCAGTATTGCTAATGTACAGTATATGTGGCTAGATCTGAAAATTCTTATGTTTTGTCAGAACAAAAACCTTTTTACAATCAAATAATCATGGGGTTACGGTATATCAAAGACATTGTTATGAGTAGCGATCATGACTTTTCTACTCTGCTGAAGTTTCATCAATGTTTAAATATGTGCAATCCCAATTTGCCATTTACGCTCAACCATTATTAGACCATTATCTCTTTTTTTGTACACCACTGTATGTTTAGAGAAGAATTCTTTCAAGTTCAATTTCTTATGCAAACCTACTTCATGACATGCTTCCAGCTCCCATCCTAGTAATGGAATCAATAACACCAGTGAACAGGCAAAATCTTTCCTAGACCAAAAACAGCTCATTTTAACCCCTTGGAATATGAATATGACTATTAAAATTGATTTTTAGATGTTGCTATTGAGATACAGAGAGCATCTTCTAAAGCCTTCTGCTACCTATGAGACAAGTTTGCAAGGCCAAATGAGGGAAAAATAAAGGAGGCTGTTGTCATTGGACCACAGTTATGAGAACTTCTCAAAGATAATAACTTTGATGAAATTCTCCATGTGAGGAAAGGTGTGCATGAGACTCCTTTAAACAAGTTTTCATTCTTGAGAAGCTACTTTCAACCTGTCACAAACTTGCATACAGCATATTTTTGAAAATTCACTTTCTTCATTCCCATTTGGATATTGTCTTCTTCTTCTTCTTCTTCTTCCTCTTCATCCTTTCTCATTCCTGTGTGGGGTTGATGTGCTTGATTAATGTGCTTGATCAACCTTCTCCAAACAGCTTGGTCCTATACCACCTTGCCAGCCAAGCCCCTTTCCTTCAGATCTTTTTACTTTATCCATCCATCTCTGCTTTGGCCTCCCTCACTTTCTCTTTCCTCATACTCCATCACTGTTTTGCCCACATATTCAATGTCTCTCCTCATCACATGCCAATACCACGTCAACCTACTTTCCTGTACTTTCCTAGATATCTAACTCACTTTCTCTGATCATCACATTTCATATTCTCATCTTTTTTGTAACTTAACTCCCATCTGGACTCATTTTCTTAAAACTGTGGTGCAATGAATGATGACCATGGCGAATATTTCCACCAAGAAATCTCAGCAATGGAACAGAGATCCCTTAGCTGGGAGGCAATAACATTTAAACTGACCAGAGGATGCTCCCATCTTGCCTTGGACCTAAGAATGTCACTTCTTCCTCTCTATCACCTTTCCTCCATTTTTGGGTTTTAGAAAAGCAATACTTACCACATGTGTAATTATTGATGAAATCTCTGTGTGTTCAAATTCATACAATACCGATGCAAGAAGTGGAAAAAAACACATCAATGTTACAAGAACAAACTGACACAGAAATAGAAATTAATGCAGAACATTCAAATTCCGAAAAAGAAGAAGCTGAACAGCAAGTGTCTTCAGTTAGAAAATCCTCACAAATTCATAAAGGTATTCCAGCTAAATGTCTTTCTTATATGGTTCACATAACACTACAGTTTAAGCAAGGTTCATGGGATGAAACGCAAAAACTGCCATCCCATGAGAAACAAAATTCCATTTCTTAATGATCTCCAGACATGGCAACTTTCAGAGTTACCTCAAGGCAAGCATGCATTCGAATATAAATGGGCTTTTAAAGGCAAATGTAACTCTGAAGGCAAAGTCTGTAGGTACAAAGCAAGAAGAGAGTAGTCACAAAAATTTGGCAAGGATTATGATGCTGCTTTTGTTCCAGTTGCCAAGCAAAGCACATTCAGAAACTTGATGGTAGTGGCAGCTCTAAGTTAAATGATTGTGAAACATCATAATATTAGGGCAGCCTTTCTTAATGGTGATATCAAAGATATATATGGCACAACCAGAAGGATATATAAAATGGAGAACACTATCTATTTTGCAGACTGCAAAAATCCTTCTATGGAGTTAAGTGATCAGCTTGCATTTGCAACTTGAAAATATACAAACTTTTGCTAAATCCATGTTTATATTCTAGATGTATAGATACAGAATGGATGTATCTATTGCTCTATGTGGATGATTTGATCATTGCTCACTTAAAGGATAAAGAAATTGCAAGGTTAACCGAAGTACTCAGCCAACACGTTGACACTAAATACCTCGGGGACTTGATATATAGGAATCAACATACAACGTGAAGAGGACAGCAGCTTCCTGTTGAAACAGAGCGCAAATATTGATGCAATTCTTCAGCAATTCAGCATGACTGAAGCCAAAGGAGCAAGCACACCCATGGACACAGCGTATCTAAAGTTGGAAGGAGAAGAAGATCTTCTCCCTATTAATGAACAGTACATACAAGAAGTGGGGACAATTCTGTAAACTGCAACCACCTATCCAAACATGGTAGCTGCAATTTCACTAATCAGCAGACGTGTAAGTAAACTCTGTCAAAGAGACTGGAATTCAATCAAGAGAGACATGAGGTATGATGTCAGACACCAATACATTCATGATTTAGTAGAATAAAGAGTGATTGTGTTTTCATCAGAGGCAACTGCTCTAAGACTACAAAGGAAGCTCCACTTCCTCCAAAATGTAATGAAAAAATTGATCAAATATGGGCTATTACAAAGAGTGTGCTAGATCGTGCTCGACGTCATAGCTATTTCATTCAAAATCAGCAATAATTACTTGCAGATCATCTAAAGTGAATTTTTTTTCTCATACATTCCCGTGGCAGCACAATCCTTTAAAACCCATTGAGACAGCCATCTATCTAACTATGCATAATGGCAGATAGTGCTAATATTGTCAACCTGATTTTGTCAAAGCCATTTGATAGTCTTCCTCATGAGGAAAATAACAGCAGGGCAGATCAACGTCCAAGATTGATTTGGTTCAAAAGTCCAGGAAAAACAACAGGTCTTTTGGACTGCTCTGGTATGACAAGTTGAGCTGGATGACTGAAAGTGCTGTGACAGAGAGAATGTACTGTTGGCAATGCCTCTTAATGAAACCATCTCAGTTCGTTTGGCCAAAACTGAGTTTTGGAGATCTGACTAACTTTGAAAGGGTATACAAAAGACATGAGAAAACCAAAGAACATGTGAGGTCATATGCATGGTTAAGTTGTCTTGACAGGGTCAGAGAAGAATGTGCAATTAGTGACGGTAATCGCATTCAGGGGCAAAACACAATGAAACAGTAAAAAAAAAAACAGGGCCTTTCTTAACTGCCTAATTGAAGTCACTTTACTGCTTGGCCGTGAAAAGCTGGCATTCAGAGGGCATGATGATACTAGTGAATCTACTAACAGGAACTGCAGGGAATTAATTGAAACATTATCTAAATGTAATTCTTTCTTGGCCACACACTTCCAGTCATCTTCTGTGCTTTCTGGCATGTCCCATTCCATTCAGGATGATTTGATATCAGCCACTGTTATTAATGAAATCAAGCTCCTAATGCTCCATTTTGTGCAAGGCAAATACATGAGGCAACTGTCATTTTATGTCCTGCACAACTGTCTCTCATAGTTCGATATGTCAATACTGCAGGTGAAATTCAAGAGCGATTCGTTGGATTTTCTGATGTTTCAGGGCGACAAGATGCCCAGTCTGTCTTTGATATTTTAACTGAAAACATGCATGGCTGCAAATACAAGGAAAAACTTGTGGCTCAAACCTGTGACTGGGCTGCTGTCGTGGCTTCCCCTCCGAATGGACTTCAGGCTAAAGTGAAAGCTATATTTCCCAATGGAATGTTTGTACACTGCTATGCACACAGACCAAGCCTGGTGATGTCTCATGGGGCAACATGCTTATCTGAATCCAGAATGTTTTTTGCATCTCTCTGGGTTTGCCACATTATTTTCTAAATCTACCAAGAGGATGTCTTTTCTCAAATCTGCAGGGTGTTCAAGGTTGCCCAGAAACGCTCCTACTCAGTGGAACTTTACATCACCAACATTGAGCACTGTGGTGAACAAATATGATGGGTTCCTGTAGACTTTTGAAAAGATTATCAAGAATGAGACCTTAGTAGATGAGGACACACTGGAGGATTTTGAGTTTGTTTTCATGTTGAACACATATGAACAAATCTTCTCAGAAAATGATGTGATCTTTGACATTGTGCAGCAGAGGGCTATGGATGTTCTTTGGTGCATTCAAAGAATTGAGAGTCTCCTTGTTTTTGCAAAGGACGCTATCAAAGCAGTTTATGCAAAAGCGGCAAGTCTCATGTCCAACCCTCAAAACAAGCCTAGGCAAAACCGTCTGTGTCTGTCACAATATCAGGGTCCCCATGAGCATTACAGAAATCTGTACAGAACCATCCTAGACAATCTCATAGAGCTGATTCCTCAACGTTTTTCTAATTTGGAAAGTATGCGCTTCCTGGAACTAATAAATCCATGGAAATTAAATGAAACAGGTGTCTCCTGAGGAGGCACTCCAATGTGTCCTGAAATGTTATGTCCTTTTGTTTGATTCAGGGAAACTGAAATCTGAACTCAGAGTCTTATGTTCAAATCGTGACTTGCAGGGCAACAGGGGCAAGCTAAGCTATACAAGCTATTGTCTTTAGTAGAAACAATTGGAGCAACATCAGCAGGAGTAGAGAGGAGCTTCTCCTGCTTAAAACGAGTCAACACAATAGACCAAAACCTTTTAAGCAACCTTGCTCTGCTGGCCATTGAGAGAACCCTGGTCAAGTCTCTGGAAAAGACCCCAGTTGATATGTAAGGGTCACAGGCCATTTTCTACAAAACGAATGAAGGGTAGAATTTACATAGAAATAACATGATGCAATAATTGATTCATTTTATGATGTAGTCTGGTGAAAAACTTCATTTCATGTTTCATATTTTTCACAGAGAATATTATGAGTTTATCAACCAAATCCCAATTCTATTTGTGGTATTTTTGGATGTTTTGTAAGTGTATTTAAACATGTTAATCTTTTACATTTTTAACAGTGACATCACCTTGGCACACTTTTGTATGGTCATTCACAGTTGGAGTCACCATTACGACTGTGGCTAGCTTCACAAAGCCAAATATTTGTTGTTAGGAGCAAAAAAAAAATAAAAAGAAAGAACAATTAAGCTAGAGCTACCATGTAATGCCATGTATTTTCTTGAATAAGATTTTGGTTTAGTGTTAATTGACTTTAGGATACTTCATTTGGTACTTGGCTTATTCTCTAACACTTTGACCTCTCCCTTTAACCTGTTCCATCTCCTGATTCTTTCCTTAGTCTCCATAATTTTCTGTGTTTTCTAGGATTTCATAACAAAATGCATTTTGAATAAAGAAATGTTCGATTCATTTTTTGAAGGTTTTGCAATACCCAAAGGCCCATGTGAAAAATAATTGTCACGAATTTCCTGATGTTCTTACCAATTTGCAACTTATCCTATACAGTATTCTCATATGGTAACACAGTTTGATAATTAGTACTTGCCAAGGCAGTCATTATTTTTTCTTGGAAGAGGACGTCATTTAAAGTTAATAAAAATAGCTACCAACAAAAGTCTGGTTCTCTTATTTCCTACACAATTATTAGCTCAGTGCCCCCTATTCAATTTATTGTCAATAGGTTTAAGTTATATACATTACATAAATGTTCTCTTTGTTACTGGAATCTGAAATTTCCTTTTTTTTTACAGTAGAAGGAAGCAAACAAATGTAAACAAACCAGAATAATAAAATCTGGTAAACATTCCAGTAAGCACAGTAGATGAATGTGTCACTAGCCTCTCAGAATAAGAAGGATAAAAAAGTAGATAAAACTTTATTAGTTCAGCTGTTTCCTGCTTTGTGCCCAGTGTTTTCTGGATAATCTCTTGCCCCCCGAGACTCAAGAATGGATTAAGCAGGTTTGGTCTGCACCAAAATCCTCCTACGCAAAAATGTCAAATACAGATTGAGGTGTGCTGAATCTATTTCTGAAACTGGAATTTCTCTACCACAAACTGGTTTACCAACATGTGAGGATAAGTGAAAAATGCTGTTCTGAAAAAAAAAAAAACCTGGTTATTTTTTTTTAAATAAGTAATGCTTTGGCATAAGTATATGTTTCTGCTGAGAATGTTATTTCAAGTATGTGTTGAGGTGAAAATAGTTAGTCTTCCTTATTCTTAACATTTTTTGCTCTCAAGCAGTTTATTTTACTATATTACTAATCTTTCAAAATATCCAGGAATTTATATTTAAAAGGTTAGAAAGATGCCTGTTTATTGTTCAGAAGAGATAAAGTTGTTGTTTAGATAAGTTAGTTTCTACATAAATATGCAAGGTTGGGTTGGTGCATCCATCGTCTTGACCGGATAACAGGTAAGCAAACGGTTAAAGAGAACACACCCTTCATTTAGTGGGGAAATAAAAAGCATGTGCCTTAGTTTTCTTGGGAATTACGTGAAGATGTAAATAAAAGAATTGTAATGGTTAATACATTTAACAAATTCTTCATTCATTAAGGTAAAACATATTTAAAGAAAACAAATATTTGGAAATATGTGTCCATATAAACCAGTAAGTGAAATTTCCCTTTATAACAGGAACCTTGGGTGTTAAAATTTAGTCAAGATACAAGCAAAATAATAAATAAATAAATGAATTCTCTATATTGCTAAATAGATTGATTTGTTTGAGAACTATTTTGCTGAGCTATAAACATTTTATTTGCAACAGGGAACCTGAAAAGCACAAGGCATTTTGCAACATCTAAGATACAGTAAATACTTGTTTAAAAATATTGACCTATTTAAAAAGATATTTTTTATGTATTGTATGTAAAGATTACATATATGCTTTTGAGTGTTTCTATTATTTTTTTATTTTTAAATCAGTATCATAATTCTGACCATTCTCCCATGAAGACTGCAGTATAAGGAATATATTAAGATGTAATTCTTTCTATGAAGTTTCTTCTATATTAAAATGATTCAAACAAAACAAACAGCACCAAGTTATTAGCTTGTTGATGCCGTACTGTTTTATCAACACATACTGTAACAGTTAGCAGAAGGCTATCCTGGAAGTTTTAGGTCAAATGTAAGAAACCATCTATTCCACCGAAGGACTTACTCAGCCGTCCTTCTATTTTCTGTCTTACTTAATCAAGTGAAGGGTCATGCGTGACCTGAGTCTAACCTACCATCATGATGTGTGTGTTAGGAATAAAACCCGCATGGAGTGCTAGTCCAATTGAGGACATACCTCTTTACATCCCCACATCTATGTCAAGGAACAGAATTTGGGAAGGCTACAAAAAATGTATGCAGCTCTTCCTAGAACTGGGTAACCAGCCAAAGTGAGCAGTCAGGGATGAAAGGTCATGGTAAAGGATGTCACCAATAACCCAAAAGTCGCCTAATGGCTAAACTCCGAAGAACCAGCATGGAGATGGTAGAAAGTTCCAGAAGAACAGTCACTACTTCAACAGTCATTATGCTGCTTTATGGCAGAGTGGTGGACGACACATAAAAGCCCACTTAGAGTGCAAAAAGGCACAAAAAAGACTTCCATACAGTTAAACCAAGCACTACTCATCACCTGTGCAATACCATTCCAATAGTGAAGTATTGTACGATTTGTGATGATTAATTATCATTAAAATTATTCGTTTAAGCATCAGGATGTAGGATTTCTGTTTCTTCTTCCAGCTGGGACACCAGAAATATGAAGAGATCTGTATAATTTATGAACAAGGTTCATAAATTGGCGAAAGTCTACTTTTACACTTTCATTTTCTCTGCTGTGATTCAAAACTTACTTTCACAAATAACCCAGATACGCTTGATGAAATAAGGAAAATAATATTTATTTGTAATGTAAGGGTAGAAGAAGATGGGTATATGTAAATGTATAGACATATATGCATATATAGATATACAGTACATAGACAAAAGATACAAACAACACAAAGCTTACATTTACTAAAGCTTAGTTTAAAATTTTCTCTCCTGTAGAAAAAGGCAGGTAACTTGCCAATTCTATCTCTTGGCTTAGATAAAACTTTCCTCTCTTTTAGGAAAAGGCACATGACTTATGAATCCTGATTTCTCAATTCATGACGTTAAGATGGATAAGTTATCTGGCTGGTTATGAAGTTTTCATTGCCAGCAAGTGACATTCATTTACTCACAGCAGTTGGCCTTTGCTTTGGCTTACGACCAACCCATACCACACCGAGTTCTCTCTCCTCAATGTTTGTGTGTGTGATTGTGAGTACATGCCTATGTGAGGTGCTGCTCTGCACTTTCTTACTGACTTTAGGGTGAGACACTCATAAGAGCCAGAACTTTATATTTAGTAACAGGAACACCAATACCATAGTACACTAGCTGGCTTTGTCCTATCTCTTTATTATAAAAAGCAATCTTGGAAGGCTTGGAAGGAGATGATACGTGATCTTCTCGGAAGACAATTTGACGTCCCGCAAGAGACAAGGCAGTGAGACAAAAAGACAGCTGCTGTACAGGCTTTTCAATGATCAATGCACAGTGCAACAAGCAGAACACGCAGCAAGGCAGCAGTAGCAGAAAGACAGCAGCTCCTCAGCGTGCGATCAGCCGACCCTTGACAACGCGAGTGGCAGAGACACGAAGTGGCTGGAGCGTAGTGCACCTGGGGGAGGGATGGGAGGGGGTGAAACCCCGTAGTTTATTAAATTACAATTAATACTTCTCAGAATGAAAGTATATTTATGGTTAGAGGTGAGCGATGCTTGATCCTTTTCCTAGTTGGCTTTCTCTAGACCAGCGTTTCTCAACCATTAAGTATTTGCGACCCGAGTTTTCATAACAGTTTTAATCGCGCCCCCCCCCCAACATTTTTTTGAAATGTAGTTGCATATTTTATTATACCTACTTAACTTTTATCGACATTTATCTAACTCTATATTTATTGTTCTAGTATCAGAATGTAGTTTAAGTTAATTTGTTTTGGTTTCAACAAATGTTTTTTTCATATTTTTGATTCTTGTTTTCTTTTTTCACATCTTCGCGCCCCCCTTTTTGTTACTTCGCGCCCCCCTAGGGGGGCCCGCCCCACAGGTTGAGAAGCACTGCTCTAGACATGTGGAAGGATGTCTTAGCACGGGATACTTTTGTTTGTTTAGGAGGTCTCCTTCTTCTCCTTTGGTCGCACCTTTTGGTTGAAGACGGTAGTGCAGTTTTTTCTGTGAGAATTTTACACAAAGTGTCCTTGGATGGTAGCAAAAGTTGTGCCTGCAGTCAACTGATGGTCAGTAGGTAAAAATCATTAACAAGGTACACTTGTGGTTAACACAGGTCATTCTCTCTTGCACCTATCCTCACTGTCCTTCAGCAAGGTTGGAGTAATAGCTACCTCATCCACACTCTAACACAGAGTATTCCACCCCTTTCAGTCCAGCATAATTGCCCCTTTGGAGTAAAGGGATTGTAAACGGATTGCTTCAACCTCTGTTATGGCCATACCCTATAAGCTATGGGTAGCCAAATTATGGCCAGGTCAAGCTGTAGCGTAGTGAGAGAAGAGCAAATAGTTAGGGTGATACAAGGGTTTTATAGGGAGTGTCATTGGCTCTTTGGGTGCATATAAGCCCATCCTCTTGGTTGACCACTGGTGCAAAAGTCTGTCTATCAGTGTTACTTGTCTTGAATTTATGGTCCTTTGTTCAGAATTTGAGTTCATTGTATGCCTTAGATAGAGATGTTCCTGGCTGTTACATGGTCTGGAATCAATTATCTTATAAGATAAGTCTGCAGATACTGCTTTCCTAAGGGAGGCTCATTCAGGCAAACTGAGGCTTTTAGCTGATAAGAGCGTTTGCCAACAGTTTGCTAAACCAGGATTTGGATTCCTGCCTGGCAAAATGGATAATGCCAGTCTGTCCTACGGCTTAGTTGTGGCAGCATCAGGGGTTTTTTTTTTAGCAACAGAGACGGGGAGACTAAACAGGGCTGAGGAAAAGCTGAATGGAGCAAAGTACGGTGATATTCTTAATGAAAATCTGTTCTTGAGTACTGTGGACCCCAGACTGAGCAGAAGATTTACATTTCAACAGGACAATGACCATAAGCACAAAGCAAAGACAGGACTGGAGAGGTTTTGGGACAGCTCTGTGAATGTGTTTGAGTGGCCCAGGTACAGCCCAATCAAACATCTCTGGAGAGACCTGAAAAAAGTTGTCCACTGATGGTTTTTATTCTACTGACAGAGCTTGACAGGATTTGCATAAAAGAAAATCTCCAGATCCAGGTGTGCAAAACTTGTCACATCAAACTCAAGACGGTCACAGCCTGTAATCGCTGCCAAAGGGGCTTCAAAGAACTACTGAGTAAGGGGTCTGAATATTTGTGTCAAAGTGATATTTCACTTTTTAATTTGTTAGCAAACTTGCAAATATTTATTTTTATAATAATTATTTTTCACTTTGTCATTCTGATGTATTGAGTGTTGTTTGATGAGAGAAAAAATTATTTAAATGATTTTAGCATTAGGCAGCAATATAAAAGATTTAAAGAGTGAAGCAGTCTGAATACTTTCTAAAAGAACTGTATGTTTGGAGTATACAAGTATTATCTGTAATCACTTTTCTAAGGAATTGTTTAAAGTCAAACAGCTTTACTCATTAGAATTGGATGAAAACAGTTTATTTTCCCCTAGAGGTGTAGCTTGTCTTCAGACATTATGAATAACTGAACACTTAGAGTACCAGATTCTTCATCATGTTAAGGATATCGTAAACTGATTCCATGAAGATAGTTTTTGAAGATTATTGGTGATCTGAAAGAAAACAATAAACCAAAATATAATAAATACATATCAACTTATAAAGCTTTTATAAAGATATTTCAATATGCTTACACATTTTGTACCATTTCTGGAGATAAGAACCTGCATACTAAAAGTTTTTACTACTGTGTGGTGTGCAGTTTTTTAAATACCTATTTCTGCTGAAATTAAGTAGTTCTGAAAGTTAATTAAATTGTAAGAAGTGGATCATAAAAATTAAATGATTTAAAAACAAACCACCAACCATCACCAATATCATGCTTCTTGCTTGCTCATCCAATGCAGCGAAACTGACAACTGATATCTCATAATGAAGACTCACTCCACCTGCAGGAAAAAACACGAGGTTAGAAATGTGTACCTGTTTGTCTGAGGATTCTGTTTTCATTATCTATGAAAACTTATTTGGCAATCACTTTAGATCTTAAGTGTTTTAAGATTGTGGAGATGTTTAAATGAACCATAGCCATAGGGTGGTTATTCATAGCTACTGTGTCCTGGTTCAAATTGTGACCAGTTAATTGTCTGTGTTAAGTTTACATGTTCTCCCTGAGTCTATGTGATTTATCTCCAAACAGTTTTGCATACTTCCACATTACAATGACATGTGGAGTTAGCAGCTCTAGCTTGGCTCATTATGAGTAAGTGTGTGTGTGTGTGTGTGTTATATGTGTGTGTGTGTTATAAGGATCCCTCAATTGCTTGGCATCCCATACAGTGTTTGTCCTGCCATTTTCTCAGCCAGTCACAATCACTGAAGTACAGTGTGTTCAAAACTGAATTAAAAGGTCAGAAAATGAGTAACTGAATGAAGGAATAAATACATTACCCAATAGTTGTGATGATGATGCTAATAAGATTTTCTCCTGACAGAATATAAGACTAATAGATCACAGAAACACTTTAAAACTGACATGAAGGAACCTTACAACTTCAGTGGAATAGAGAGGGCATGAAACTTTGAGGCACTTAGAATATTATACTGTAACATGCCATTATTAACAAGGAACTTCATGAGATGAAGCACTCACTTGTAGTCACAGTGATTGGCACAGGGTCTCCTTGTGTCCCGTCTTTTGCTATAGCACTGACCAGTATTGTGTGAGTGCTAAGAGGTAGCAGGCCATTAATTGTTAGAAAACGCTCCTGCACAAACTGAGAACTTGATTTACCACCATCACTCTGAACAACATTATAGCGACTGGCATTTCCAATAGGTGCATCCCAGTAAAGGAACACAGCAGTAGCATTAAGGACGACAGCACTTAAATTCTGAACAATATATGGTCCTGTAAAAGAAAAAATGATGAAAAATTATTACTGATGTATGTTTAGTGTTTAGAAACATTTTAGTTTTAGTTTAAACTGCACAATTCTATTATTTAAATCTTTGAGTCCAGGTTCTGTGCTTCCACATTTTGTCCCAACCATAGATTATAAGGAATGATGACTGCAACCCAGCTAAAAAGGGAATAGAAAAGGCAATGCATCTGATTAGGTATGTACATCTAAGGAAAACATTTAATAAACAATAATGTCCAATAAACCTCTGGAACCGTAGTCTCACAGAACAGTGACTATATATATTTTAAAACAGTGTCCGCTATCTGCTCCCTCCTGTACTCCATGCTGTGCTTACTGGTTCTAACATTCCTTTAAATTGCAGAGACTACAATGGCATTGTGTTTCTTTGCAGTTATAATAAATGTAAAATGGTCAGCTTTATTATAACTGTTATGTAATTATTTGACATTTGAATATAATTAAAAAGGTTTAAATAGAAATGTTTTCTTTACATGACTTCAATTAATGTAATCCTGTGACCAACCATGCTGGATGCAATAAATAACTTTAAAAACTGAATAGCTTTACAGTGAATTTGGTTACTTTTCACATATTGAATACAGTCTGCTCATTTCTGATGTTTCTTTACAAATTAGTCTTCCATATACTTAACATGCACCTTAACTTGCATTTCTAATTTGAATAAGGCATCCATCATCTTAACCATTTTTTCAATCACAGAATTTCAGGGAGCTGGAGCCTACCAGAGCAGCATTGGATGCAACACACAAACCAAACCTGGATGGTATGACACATTCATGTAAACACATTCATACACAGAGCCATGTTCAGCTTATTAACCACTGTCCCACCATGCCTTCAATCAGATTAAACATAATTTAGAAAATAAAGATGTTATTTCATAATAAAAACTGACCAGCTGATTAAAATGTTTATAATAAATCTTAATTGTGCAGGCTCATATGTATGGAGTAGTATTTGTAGCAAAATGAAATAAATAATTGTGTGCAAAAGCACAGATAAGTATACATATAAACTGCTCAAAAAAATTAAAGGAACACTTTGAAAACACATCAGATCTCAATGGGAAAAAATCCTGCTGGATATCTCTATTGATATGGACTGGGTAATGTGTTAGGAACAAAATGATGCCACATTGTTTGATGGAAATGGAAATGATCAATCTACAGAGGACTGAATTCAAAGACATCCCGAAAATCAAAATGAAAAAATAAAGCGGCAGGCCAATCCTTTTCATTGTACAATCCAAAATCGTACTCAGTAGTTTGTATGGCCCCCACATGCTAGTATGCATGTCTGACAATGTCGGGGAGGGGGGCATGCTCCTAATGAGACGACGTATGGTGTCCCAGGGAATCTCCTTCAAGATCTGGACCAGGGCATCACTAAGCTCCTGAACAGTCTGAGGTCAACCTTGTGGCGTCCGATGGACCAAAACTAAATGTGACACCCAGAGGTGTTCTATTGGATTTAGGTCAGGCAAGCATGTTCGCCACATCCTTCAGGAACTGCCTGAATACTCTCGCCACATTAGCCATTGTCGTGCACCAGGAGGAACCCAGGATCCACTGCACCAGTATAGGGTCTGATAATCGGTCCAAGGATTTCATCCCAATACCTAATGGCAGTCAAGGTACCGTTGTCTAGCCTGTCGATATCCCTCCATCAATATGCCTCCCCAGACCATCACTGACCCACCACCAAACTGGTCATGCTGAACGATGTTATAGGCAGCATAACATTTTCCACAGGCTCCTCCAGACCCTTTCACACCTGTCACATGTCACACCTGCTCCCATCTGTGAAAGGCACAGGGCGCCAATCGTGGACCTGCCAATTCTGGTAATCTATGGCAAATGCCAATCGAGCTTCACGGTGCCAGGCAGTGAGCACAGAACCCACTAGAGGAGGTCAGAGACATTCACACCTATATATATATATATATATATATATATATATATATATATATATATATATATATATATATATATATATATTGTGAACGCTGGCCCCGGCACAGACAGACGGACAGCATATTTTTACCACACACCATTTATTTACAATCCTATTTACAAAGTTTGTGCTCACGTGCACCCCCAGTGCCTTCTCGCACCGATTTCCCCAAAGTCCAGGCCCACAGTCCTTGTGCCTTCCTGGCCGCCTCCAGTCCTTCGACAAGCTCAGTCCTTCTGCCTCCCGACTTCCACCAATGACTGGAGGGAGGCGGCCCCTTATATAATGCTCCCGGATGAGCCTCAGGTGTTCCCAGTGTCCGCTCCTTGGCCACGCCCCAGCGTGGCGGAAGTGTCGGCTGTCCTCCTGGCAGCTCTCCGGGCGCCACATAAAGTCTTCCCCGGCAGTTCCTGGTGTGGCGGAAGTGCGGGCTCCCGGATATTAGGCCCTGGGGCCGCCTGGTGGTGGCCACGGGTCCCTACAGGGCTGGGATTCCATGCCCTGTACCCGAGGCCCCTGCCTAACCAGGACGGACGCCCCACTCGGTCTGGAGGAGGCACTCGCCTCCTCTGGTCCTCCAAGGCGCCCCGCCGGCGACCGCACGGGATAAACCGGCATCGGGGCGCCGCCTGGCGGTGACCACGGGCCCCTACAGGGTAGGGCTTCCATGCCCTCGACCCATGGTTCCCAACAGAACCAGGACGGACGCCCCCTCGCGGTCTGGAGGAGGCACAAGCCCTCCTCTCGTCCTCCTGGGCGTCCCGGCCGGGGACCACAGTATATATATATATATATATATATATTGTCACGCACTAGCAGTAGGAGGCATGGGATTGATTCGACAGCACCTGGGAAACCACTCGCCGCCAGGGAATGGTGGGGTATTAACTTTCTCCCTCTGCTTCCTCATAGAAAGAAAGACCTTCCTGCACCATAGGCCTGGATTGACCGCAGTGCGATACTTCCGCCCTTCCTCCGCCATCTTGCCCTGCCGTCATCCTTCCCATCCTCCCTTGCGGTCCTTCCCGGCATTCCTCCACTTCCGGCTCCTCCCCAATAAAATGGCGCGGCGCCAGGAGTCGGCGCGCGATATGAACTGTTTTGTTTATAATATTGACCCAATTTTGTTTGTATTTTACAATATACGGGGCCGGAAAACCCCAACACTTGCTACTGTCTCCTCGGTCCTTTACAAGTGGCGTAGTCGGCAGGATAGAGATCCCGGAATGACGGAGGGACAGGACCTGAACACCGTGCTGCAGGGAATGAACGCCCAACTCCAGGCCCTGCAGCAAGCGCAAGCCGCTACCACCCGGGAGCTGGAGGCCACGAGGCCAGGTTAGTGGAAGCCCAACGGCGAGACCAGACCCGCCAGGCAGCCGCCTCATCCTATGGTTCCGATGGGCCCCTTCGAAGGACGACGATGCCTACCTGGGCATGTTTGAGAGGACGGCCACCCGGAACGAGTGGCAGCGGTCCAGTGGGCGCCCATCTTGGCGCCATACCTGAAGGGACCGCTGCGGGCCTATTATGACCTCCCTGAGGAGGAGGCGCTAATTACGACCTCCTCAAGCCCGAAATATTGGCCCGCTACGGCATTAGCCCGGCCAGCAGCGGCGAATGGCGGAACTGGGTCTTTGACCCGTGCCCGCCGCGCCCAGGCGCTCGAGTTCTGGGGCAAGATGGGCCGCTGGCTACGGCCAGAGAGCCCCACGGGCGGAAAGTGGTCGGCGGGTGGCCTGTGAAGGCCTGGTCAACGCAATGCCCAGTTCCCTCGCCCAGCAGGTCCGGGGGCACGCCTATCAGAACATGTCGGGCCTCCTCGGCGTCCTGGAGCGCCAGTTGGCGGTCCTCCGACTTGGGGGGTCAGAAAAGCCTGCTCGCGGGAACCGGCAGGGACGGGCGGCCACCCGAGCCCCCCGGCGCGCTGCAGAAGCGCCAGCCAGAGCCAGAGAGGCCGGGTCCGCGCGCTGTTTCAAGTGTGGCGAGACCGCCACCTGCTGCCAAACTGCCCCCATCACATCGCCCCGGAGCCTATGGACTGCAGCTGGACATCATCGGAGAGGTATTGTACCCCGCCGCATCCCTTGGCGAGTCGAATCACGGGAGTGGTGTTGCTAAATGGGCACGCCGTGGTGGCTTTGTTTGATTCCGGCAGCAACATTACCATTGTTGCTCGCCGCTTCCGTCTTACCGCAACAGTGGTTAAAACAGCACTTGTTGGTTACCTGTGTGCATGGGGGGACTAGGTCATATCGTTCCGCTCACTGCTATGTTACCTGGAAGGGGAACCAATCCAAATGGCGGTCGCTGTGTTACCTGACCCCCTTCCCAGTGATTCTGGGACAAGACTGGTCTAAAAGAATCAGCGGTAAGCCATTCGCCGCTCCGGGGCCTCGTTGGATCTTGTTATGAGGGGAAAAGGCACCCCTCCCGCGGCCTCCACGCCGTGCACAAGGGCAGGCCCTATGGGCGCTGGTGTCTCGGGGGACCTTTCCGTGGCTACGGACCTTGACCCGGAAGATTCCGCCGGAGAAGGGACTAGCCAGGGAACTCTTCCCGGGCCCAGGCCCCAAGACCCTCGGCGGCCTGGACCATCAATTCGGTCCACGCCGCCTCCTTTAAGAGGGAGCAGTGGAATGATGACTCCCCGCGCTTTGCCGGAATGCGATCGTTCTGCCTAACAGCTCAACAGCGGACGGATCCACACCGCGGGAACCCTTCTTTGTCCTTGAGAATGATCTGTTGTACCGAAAGTGGCTACCCATGAGGCGAGGTGCGGAAGTTGTTGCTAATTCAGCGTACCTTCCGGCGGGAGATATGCGAGTTGGCACATGCTCACCTCCTAGGCCCACCTGGGGCGAAAAACACTGGAGAGGATTAAGCTCCGCTTTTACTGGCCTGGGATCAATGAGGAGGTCCGGCGGTTCTGTCAATCCTGTCCAGTGCCAGACCCGCCAGATTCCTAGGAGGGACCGTGCTCCTCTAGTCCCTATTCCCCTCGTGGACATCCCTTTGAAAGGATAGGGGTCGATTTGGTGGGACCCTGGAGCCCTCAACCCGTGGCCACAAGTATATCCTAGTCATGGTGGACTATGCCACCCGGTACCCAGAGGCGGTTCCCCTGCGCTCGCTAATACTAAAAGCATCGCGACGGAACTGGTTAACTTTTTTCACGCGTGGGCATACCCAAGGAGGTCCTCACGGACCAGGGTACGCCTTCACTTCGGATACGTTCAAGGAGGTAGCCAAATTACTGCAGATAAAGCACCTGAAAGCGTCAGTCTATCACCCGCAAACTGACGGGTTGGTGAACGATTTAATCAGACGCTTAAGCAGATGCTCCGCAAGGTAGTCAGCGGGACGGCAGGAACTGGGACCAGCTCCTCCCGCTCGTGCTTTTGCCTACCGGGAGGTACCCCAGGCCTCTACAGGCTTCTCCCCTTTGAATTACTATACGGGCGACAACCCCGGGAATCCTCGACATCCTAAAAGAAGGCTGGGAGGCGAGGCTCTTCCCTCCTCTAACATTTTGATGCGTGGCGCAACTGCGCGACCGACTCACAAAGATCAGGCCCCTCCTAAAAGAGCACGTGACTCGTGCGCAAGCAGCGCAGGCCGGTGTTACAACCGCAACTCCGTCCTCAGGGAGTTCCGCCCGGGGACCGAGTTATGGTGCTCGCCCCGACCTCCCACTTTCGAAGCTGCTCGCTCACTGGCAAGGGCCTTACGAGGTTAAGGAGAGAAAGGACTGCGTCGACTATTTGGTGAAACAGCCCAATGCGTCGACCGAAAGTGAAGGATCTATCATGTCAACCTGTTAAAGCCCTGAGAGATAGAGAGGAGCTCCCAGCTCCGTAGGTCACTCTCCCTTTCGCAAGCACAACTGCCCTTAACCTCGGCGAAGAGCTGACCCCAAGCAGCGGCAGGAGTTAGCCCAAACACTCCGAGCCATCCCGAGGTAGTGGCGAGTCACCCGGCCGGACCGCTGATTGAGCCGCGATATAGTCACGGAGCCGGGGTAATCGTCCGGGAGAGGCCCTACCGACTCCGGAGGCAAAGCAGCGCAGAGGTCGAACTGGAGGTGAAACGTATGTTGGACATGGACATAATTGAAGAGAGCCATAGTCCCTGGTCCAGCCCTATTGTCCTCGTCTCCAAGCCAGGCGGCTCCTGGAGGTTCTGTAATGACTTTAGGCGTCTGAATCAGATCTCCAAGTTCGATGCCTACCCCATGCCCCGCATTGATGACCTCCTTGGCGGCTGGGTGCGGCTCGATATCTGACTACCCTTGACATGACAAAAGGGTATTGGCAAATTCCTTTAACGGCATCCGCAAAGGAGAAAACGGCCTTTAGCACCCCTAGCGGGCACTGGCAGTACAAGGTCCTCCCATTTGGGCTGCACGGGCCCGGCGACCTTCCAGCGTCTGGTAGATAGAGTGCTGAAGCCCCACCAGTCCGATAGTGCCGCCTACCTGGATGGCGTTGTCATCTATTCCGGCACCTGGGAGGAGCATCTACTGCAGGTCGCAGCTGTCCTCCGAACACTGGCTAAAGCCGGCCTCCGCATAAACCCCGGAAGTGTTTTTGGATTAAAGGAGGCCAAATATTTAGGCTACCTCGTGGGACAAGGACAGGTGCGCCACAGAGCTCCAAAGTTAAAGACATCTTAGAATGGCCCGTCCGAGTACCAAGAAACAGGTGCAGGCTTTCTTGGGGCTTGCGGTTACTACCGCCGGTTTGTTCCCGTTTCTCGAAGAGCAGCACCCTTGACTGACCTGACAAAAAGGGCTCCCTATACGTGGTGTGGACCGACAAAGCAGAACAGCGTTCAGTGACCTAAAGAAGGCCCTAACGTCGGCACCTGTGTTACGGACGCCCGATTTTGGGCTCCGTTTATTCTCCAGACCGACGCTGCGGACACAGGCCTGGGTGCCGTGCTGAGCCAAAGCGTCGATGGTGTCGAGCACCCTGTGATGTACCTTAGCGGAAACTGATGGACGGGAGACCCGCACGCGGCAGTGGAGAGGGAGGCCTTGGCCATTAAGTGGGCAGTGACCCACCTCCGTTACTACCTGCTGGGTGCGAATTCGCTCTGGTGACTGATCACGCTGCACTTCAGTGGATGTCCCTACACAAAGAGTCGAATCCGCGGGTCACCAGGTGGTTCCTGGACTTACAGCCGTATAAGTTCACTGTCACTTATCGGGGGGCACCCTTCAGGCCAATGCCGATGCCCTCTCTCGTATTCACGACCTCTCGGTTAGGTCCGCCCGACCTGGCGGTCCTGGGCTAAGGGGGATGGTGGTCACGCACGCGCGAGTAGAAGCCAGCGGATTGATTCGACAGCACCTGGGAAACCACTGCGCCGCCAGGGAATGGTGGGGTATTAACTTTCTCCCTCTGCTTCCTCATAGAAAGAAAGACCTTCCTGCACCATAGGCCTGGATTGACCGCAGTCGCGATACTTCCGCCCTTCCTCCGCCATCTTGCCCTGGCGTCATCCTTCCCATCCTCCCTTGCGGTCCTTCCCGCATTCCTCCACTTCCGGCTCCTCCCCAATAAAATGGCGCGCCGCCAGGAGGCGTCGCCGCATATGAACTATTTGTTTATAATTTATATTTATTTGTATTTACAATATACGGGGCGGAAAACCCCAACCCTTGCTACTGTCTCCTCGGTCCTTTATATATATATATATATATATATATATATATATATATATACCATAAATGAGTCAATAAATTGTGACAAAAGAGTAATTCAATAAAAGTCATCTAATTATCATGAGAGTCATGTAACTGTTATGAAATACAAAATTATTATTATTACGGGTTTTATTTCATAATGGTGTCGTTAGGTTGTAGGAGGAAAACCTGACTAAGCATGAGGAAAACTGATACAGACACTGGGAGATAGTGCAAATCCACACAGTGTCTGGCTCGGGGTTCAAACATAGGACCCTGGCGCTGTGAGACAGCAATGATTACCTCTTTGATTCTCTTTTCCCACTCTGGAAAATGTTCATTTATCTACATCTAATGTTCCCTGTCATTTATTTAGTTTCTTTTTCTGCATCTTCGTTTTTTTGTAAAGAAGTATTTTTTCGGGTATTCATTGTATTTATGCATTATTTGTTACTATTGTTCTGTTTATTCATTATTCACTATCAATGTATGCTGTATTTACTTGGTGTCGAACAAGCAGTTGCTCATGGAGTTCCCAATGAGGCACATTACCTGCATTGTGAGGCAGTGTCTCTTAAGACACTACGGCCACGTGGCGCGATTCCCTAAGGGTGATCTGGCTGAGGACCGGAGTGGCTGGACCAGGCCGAGGGGATGCCCATGTAAGACCTGGCTGCGGCAGATAGAGGGTCATTTCCAGAGGATGGGAGTGCACCACATGTCTGCCTCGGGGGTTGCCAACTGGGATCTCAAGTTGTTTCATTGTGTGGTGGGTGAGGAATCACACTGTACCAGTGCATGCTACCCAACCTGATCTGACCTATCTATGTATTAACTTTTCTCCTGTGTTTCCATGTATTTTGTGGGTGGAATCCCAAGATGTAGGGAGACACTAATGTCATAGCTGAAGGACTGCCCACAGCCTATATATTTTGTGGCTGGAGACCCTAACCCTATATATTTGGAGGATGGGAGAGTAGTTCCTTTAGTGGTTCATTGTCATCAGAAGAGTACATAATTGGGAATGTCAATTTTCTTGTTTCTGGATTTTTCTTTCTTTTGTGTTTATTCTCGAGTAAATTTCATTTAAGATTTGTTTACTGTGAGTTCCTTTTGGGGCCATTGCTCTACATCCAAGCCGTTTTCTTGGACAAACATATTGTGACAGTCTGAGCCTTCAAATCAATGGACGAAACAATTCTGTCATCAGATTGGACAGCCCAGCACAGAATCTCCTATAGAATGCCCAGGACAGGTGGGAGGCCTGTTGGCCAAGGTCTCTAGGACAATGACTGCGTCTGACTTTTGACTTTTTAAATTATAACTGACCATTGATCCCTACAGGTTTATTTTATGCAGGGATGTTGCCGAATGGAGTTTTAGTTTTTTTTTCTTCCATGGTCAACTGGCCATAGTGAAATGATAATGTCATTGGACAGATATTTCTGGCCTCCATTTAATCAGCTTTAAAAGCCATGCTTTCCTGTCTGTTTAAACAAATCTGTGTTTTATCTGTACTTATTATGTAATATGTAATTTTTAAAGTTTGTATTTGCATTTGCCTCTTAACTTTCCAGCGCTCAATGAAGAGTGCTATACAAAAGTAATATGAATTTAATTAAAGTAGATTAAAATTTTCTTTCATCATTCATTTAATACATATTGTCAAACACGTGCACATGGCAGGCAGCTAAAGGACTTGAGTAAGGACAATTCCGAATCAAACTGGGATGTGGCAGAGTGACCTGACTCTTTTTCTCCCTTGCCTGTAGATCATTCATGGGAGATCCCACCTGGCCCTCTTGATGTCACTTCCAGATCCGAGCCTATGGAAGAAGACCCCTTTGAGCTGGACCCCTTTGACCTCACTTCCTGTCTTCCCCTTTAAAAGCCTCCACCTTTCCCCTATTCCCTCAGTTCTGTTTTGGACTCAGTTTTGCACACATCAGTACTGTTTATACTTTTGCAACTTTGCAGCCAGGATACCAAATATACGGGTGGCTGCCCCAAACCTTGTTATGACTCAGAGTGGAGTTTGCGACAATATGTATATATAAGAAATGATTATTTAAGAAAAATTATCTAACTTTCAGTTATTAATACAAAAATACTTTTTGCATATTTGTGATATCTCACTATCCTCAATACAATACATACAAATCCCAGAGGGACCATGCTAGCTTGATAAAACATATGAGAAAAATAGGGATGAAAACTCAATTAAACGAATGAGTATCTTGGTGCAAAAGGGAATTAAAATCCCTCTGAGGTGGCATCATGGGGCCTGTGAGGGACTTAAAATGGCCTTGTTTATATGTATCACTGTAATTTATCTTTTCAGTTTTCAAATATAAAAATTAACACATACATTTTATCAGATATTAAGTAATCCTAAAGATCTTTCAGTTCATATGCAAAGTATGTAGTATGATGTATATACAGTATCAAAATTTTACTTTGTTCTTGTTTATTACAATATAATAATCTGTCATATGTTTTCTTCACATCAACAAAAGTATAAATTTGAAGCAAAATTGAAAAAGCAGTTTATCCATCATAGTCATTTTATGTCCACAAATCATATAGATCCTTCACTACACACAGAAGAAAAACCTTAATTTTTGCTTAATAGTTCGACTCAATTCATCACTTAATGTAGTTGTATAGGTCTTTCTTACTTTAAAGTGCTTGTGATGCATTTTCTGTTGCTTCACCAAATATTTTTTTCTTAATAACAGATTTATGTAAGTAAATTAAAAATCTTGGTCAAGGATTTATCAACTCTGATTCACAACTGAGAGTTTATCTAATGCTCTCAATGTGTCATCTTCATGTTTCACATGGACACTGATGATGTTTTTTCTCATCCATTATAACCTTGGTTTCTTTTTCAAATAACATTGAGTCTTTGTGCAATAGACACACTAAACTGCTGTTTTGTAACAACATAACCACTGCCTTGTAAACATTGTCACCAGATGGGGGTCTAAAAATGAAACTAAAGTCACATGGGGGTCAATTTTTCAATTGAGGATCAGCCTCTCCTCCTCACTTGCTGGTCAAGAGTCCTGTCTTCATTTCAAAAAATTACTCCAGTGAGGCTTTATTTTCTTGTTTGTGATATACACAGAATATGTTAGAAGTAACTATTTACTTATATCTCAGCAGAAAAGCATGTGTTTTTCATATTTAGAGCATATTACTGGATAAATGTACTTGTGTTACACAAGATTTATTTTCTTTTCTTCATGTATGTTTTTCACATCATTTGGTTTTGTGCAGCATTGGTCAATATTGGTTTCTATTACATCATAAATGTTTTTCTTTTTATTCCTCATGAAAACATGAAATTAAAAATTTCAGGTGAAATATTCCTTCAAAAATCTAATCCTGAGAGTACTTTAGTTGCCACTCCAATCTGGACAGAAGCACTTCCACTTTACCCTTTTTTCCACTGACATTTTGACATACCCTACATTACTCCCAGCATCCTCCAGTTTTGAAGTAAAATATTTCTGTTGCCCCCAGGAGACTGGGGTAATATACTGTTACTTCTTTTGAAGCAGTCTTCAACCAAAAAGCTGTCAGTATGATGTCCCAAACACATAAAATCTTTCCCACTGAGATATATACTGCTGTACATTTCCTGCTTCCATTTACACAATTCATTGTCAAAGATGTCAACTGTATTGAACAGAATGCAAAATTAGGTTTATTTCAGTCAATACCTTATCTATAAGTCTCTTGCTTTATAGTGGTTTTAATAAGTTAAATCTACATACCTGGTTGAGCTGAAGAAATGAGAATAGCTGCTGAGGAAGTATAAGTAGTCATACTGGAAGATGGCAGTACTGGAATAGCAGCTGTTGTATTTGGTAAAGCAGTAAAAAATGTTCCCTTTGTGGATGATGACAAAAGAGTAGTATTTGCTGCAGTAGCAGGATGGGAACTTGAAGTTGCATTTGCAGATGATGAGGGAAAGACACTGGTGTTTGTAGCTATTACAGTTGCAGTTTCAGAAATAGTACTTGCAGGTGTTACTGAAAAAGCACTTAATGGAGAAAAGGCAGTATTGTCAACAGTTGCAAAAGTGGTGTTTATGGATACTGGTGCTGCAACACTACCTGGAGAAGTTAATGAAGGACTAGTAGCAGCTGACATTGCTAAAGACCCATTTATTACTGATGAAGATGATTGTAATGTTGTATCTGATGAAAATAAGGACATGTTTGAAGCTGTTCCAGGAGTATCTGTGGTTGTTGATGATGGTAATAAAGTAGCACTTGTTACACTTGTGAAAACACCTGTATTGAATGAGGATGAAAAGAAACTGTTTGATATATTTGTCGGAACTGTATTTGTAAAGGAGTAGGAACTGGTATTGAAAGCTGCATTTGGTAAAGGTGTACTGGTATATTGTAATGCTGCAGTTGTTGAAAGAGCATTTGCAGTAGTATTTGTAGTAGGGCTAGTTTCAGCAGATGTTAAAGCACTTGCTGTGGATAGTACTGCTGAGCCTGATGATGTAGCAGAATTTAGAGTAACTGCTATAGAAGTGTTTGTTGTAAAAGGGGATGGAAAGGAATTATTTGAATCATTTATTGGAACTGTACTTGCAGAGCCTGAGGAACCTGTAGAGAATGTTGTGTTCAGTAAAGCTGAACTGCTGTACTGTGATGTCACAGTTAATGTAAAAGCAGGTGCTGAACTGTTCTGTGATGTCGTAGTTAATGTAAAAGCAGGTTCTGAACTGTTGTTCTGTGATGTCGTAGTTAATGTAAAAGCAGGTGCTGAACTGTTCTGTGATGTCGTAGTTAATGTAAAAGCAGGTAAAAGCAGGTGCTGAACTGTTCTGTGATGTCGTAGTTAATGTAAAAGCAGGTGCTGAACTGTTCTGTGATGTCGTAGTTAATGTAAAAGCAGGTGCTGAACTGTTGTTCTGTGATGTCGTAGTTAATGTAAAAGCAGGTTCTGAACTGTTCTGTGATGTCGTAGTTAATGTAAAAGCAGGTGCTGAACTGTTGATGTCTGTGATGTAGTTAATGTAAAAGCAGGTGCTGAACTGTTCTGTGATGTCGTAGTTAATGTAAAAGCAGGTGCTGAACTGTTCTGTGATGTCGTAGTTAATGTAAAAGTAGGTGCTGAACTGTTCTGTGATGTGAACTGTTCTGTGATGTCGTAGTTAATGTAAAAGCAGGTGCTGAACTGTTGTTCTGTGATGTCGTAGTTAATGTAAAAGCAGGTGCTGAACTGTTCTGTGATGTCGTAGTTAATGTAAAAGCAGGTGCTGAACTGTTGTTCTGTGATGTCGTAGTTAATGTAAAAGCAGGTGCTGAACTGTTCTGTGATGTCGTAGTTAATGTAAAAGCAGGTGCTGAACTGTTCTGTGATGTCGTAAAGCAGGTGCTGAACTGTTCTGTGATGTCGTAGTTAATGTTAATGTGAAAAGCAGTCACAGTTAATGTAAAAGCAGGTGCTGAACTGTTGTTCTGTGATGTCGTAGTTAATGTAAAAGCAGGTGCTGAACTGTTCTGTGATGTCGTAGTTAATGTAAAAGCACTGAACTGTTCTGTGATGTCTCAGTTAATGTAAAAGCAGGTGCTGTAAAAGCAGGTGCTCTGTGATGTCTGTGATGTCGTAGTTAATGTAAAAGCAGGTGCTGAACTGTTCTGTGATGTCGTAGTTAATGTAAAAGCAGGTGCTGAAACTGTTCTGTGATGTCTGAACTGTTCTGTGAGTTAATGTAAAAGCAGGTGCTGAACTGTTCTGTGATGTCGTAGTTAATGTAAAAGCAGGTGCTGAACTGTTCTGTGATGTCGTAGTTAATGTAAAAGCAGGTTCTGAACTGTTCTGTGATGTCATAGTTAATGTAAAAGCAGGTGCTGAACTGTTCTGTGATGTCGTAGTTAATGTAAAAGCAGGTGCTGAACTGTTCTGTGATGTTGTAGTTAATGTAAAAGCAGGTGCTGAACTGTTGTACTGTGATGTCTCAGTTAATGTAAGAGTAGTTGTAGTATTTGGTGAAGTTGTGGTCATTTCAGCAAATGTTAAAGCACTTGCTGTGGATAGTACTGCTGAGCCTGATGATGTAGCAGAGTTTGGAGTAACTGCTATAGGAGTGTTTGTGCTTAATGAAGATATAGTAGGGATTGGTGTGCCTGTCATAATAGTGCTATCTGAGGATGAAACCGAATAATTAGTAGAATTTTCAGAAACTATGTTTGCAGAGGATGATGAAGCTTCAGTGAATGCTATATTTGGTGAAGACATTACTTTGGATGTTGCTGTTGCATTCGTCAAAAGACTAGCTGGTGTTGTTGGTGAAATAATAGCTTCTGTACTTACTACAGAGTTTGTTGAGGGTGATAGTGTTGTGTCTGATGAGAATAAGGTCATGTTTGAAGAAGTTGTCCAAGAAGTATTTGTGGATGATGATGATGAAGGTAATAAAGTAGCATTTGTTGAAGTTTTTAAAGTGTCTGTTGTAAAAGGGGATGGAAAGGAATTATTTGAATCAGTTGTTGGGAATGTACTTGGAGAGGCTGAGAAACTGGCAGAGAATGTTGTGTTCAGTAAAGGTGGATTGTTGTATTGTGATGTTGTAGGAGCAGTTGTAGTACTTGGTGAAGTCAGGCTAATTTCAGTAGATGTTATAGCACTTGTTGAGTTTGATGACATAGCAGAGGTATTTGTTAATGACAATGAAGATGATATGATATTTGTTGTGATTCTAATAAGTGTGCTTGTGTTTTCTAATGAAACAGTACTAATGTTTGTTGCTGTTGGCATTGTACTTGTAGGTAAAGATGTAGTGACTGCAGCTGCTGTAGTGGTTGAAAATGAAGTCTGAGATAATGCTGATGATGAAAATGTAGAGAGTGAATCAGAGACTGAAGAAGTAGT
Organism: Polypterus senegalus; assembly: GCF_016835505.1. NCBI lineage: Eukaryota > Metazoa > Chordata > Cladistia > Polypteriformes > Polypteridae > Polypterus > Polypterus senegalus. The sequence continues at coordinate 262,299,485 of NC_053156.1, read as the reverse complement.
ATTGGTCAAATTGCCTACAGAACAGAAAAAATATAGTTAGTTTATATTTTATGTTCAAGTAAAAGTGCAGAAAAGTTAAACTTCTGTTGTTCAAAAACAGCACAGTAATGTAAAATAGTTAGCTAGTTAATTTTTACCATAACCTTATTGACACTGAAAATATAGTCAGTGTCAAATTACTCAGCATCTTAGTTTCCCACTGTTTCACTTATTTTTTTCTGATTGTATGCATAGTGAGTTCAAGCTTTTGCTTTCTTTATTTTATTGAACTTAGAATAAGTCAAACATAAATCAGTTACAAATACAAACAGTACAATATCCCAAACATTTTGAAGCATTAAAGCTTAATTAATAAACCATACCATTATCAGGGTCAACAAGCCATGCAACATTAAATAAAAATAGTAATACTAAAAAAACAGTAAAATAAGGCAGAGTTCTGGTAGTCTTATGTTAGAACAATGTTATCATTCCTAAATTGTTAGGAAGATTTGCACTGTTTTTTACAAGAAAAATGTGAATTTTCTAAGTTTAGATCAATCATATTGCTTTTCTATAGAGTTTTAGAGGGAAGGTTGTGATTCTTCCAATTATTCAAGGAAAGTTGTTGCACAAGCAATACAGCGTAGGAGTTAATCTCATAATCTCATTCAATGTGGTGTTACTTCAAACAATAACTTTAAAGGATTAAAAATAATTGTGAATCCAACAACATCTGGTAAATAAACAAATATTTTTCACAAAATGGTTTTAGTGAAGAATAGATGATCACTGAGTTCACTGAGTCTGTTAGTTAGGTGACAGCAAGTTGTCTCTGTTTTTTGAAAGCTGTCATATTTTCTGTTTCACCTTATAGCTTTTAGGATGTACTCTTAAGTTGGCTCCTAGGGAGTGTAGTGGGAAGCACCATGGCTACTAATTGTTTTAATGGATGGAATCTGCCAGTGGATTTTAATTTTGTTTTTATGTACTGGCTTATTTATTGACGGCTTTTTAACCCTCGATTATTAAATGTTTTTTTTATGAGAAGGCCAAGGCAATAATACAAGGAAACATGCAATGGGTGTACTAGTGACAGAAGTAGAGAAGTGGAAGAGCCCAGGGATACTTTACTAGAGAGTGGTAAAGGAATTCAAGAAATATCAATGAGGTGCTCACAGTGGGTAACTATTACTGCAGCTACTAGTATCTGACTGATTAGATGTTATCAGGCAAGGAAAAAAAAAATACTTTGTGTACTATAGCAGTGTTATCACAAATTTTCGGGACAATATTGCAGGGCGTCACCTGACCAATATGTATTGTATAGCTCCTTGCTGCTTCCCCCCAACATTTCTTATAATGACCATGCTATCAAAGAGCACGTTCAGGGAAGGCTACAAACATAGTTCTGAGGCTCATTGATATGGCATTTAATCATAATATACAGTATGTGCTGTCCATTAAAACAATAACCCACAACAAACCCACAAACTGAACAAAATTCTTCTTTGGACTCTCTGCTGGCCATCTGCAATATAACAAAATGTTAAAAATCTGTGTATGCATGTCCTGTCCCTATGAGAAACCTGATTGTTCAGTTTAGCTTAGGTTTGATTGGTCAATTTGGCTACAATTTAGAGACACATAGAGGAGTAAAGGCATAGGAGGCTTGCTGAGATTTGTCTTCAGAAAAGGAGGTGGGCAAGGTGTCTCAAAATGACACAGTCTGAAAAGCAGGCTTTTGTGGGAACACAATTGAGGTAGGGAACAGCAGGCAAGAGAGGTTCAGAGACAAAAGGGTACCAAGGAAAGACAATGAAGGTACACGTAGGGTAAACGATAACAAATATGTTTTTTATTTATTGTACCCCCTGTGTTTGACAGGTAACATGGTTAGTATTGTAAGATGTTAGGCTAATTTGGTGATGTTTAAAGACACAAAAAACAAATGCAAGTAGATTGTCCTCTCACCAGTGTATTATCACAACCTATTTTTTGCCTTACAGTGCTAAAAAAGCTTTTTAATTCAAATTTCCACCTCTATTTCCCTATATTCCTCACATAACCAATGAACAACTTTGTAACAAAATTTTAATATTAAACTTGAAATTTTTTAATAATTGCATAAATTATTTAAATTTACAGTTTATCTTTAAAATACATTTCTAAACTACAGTATGTACAATAACAATGGCTGTCAGGACACTACACATATACTGTAGATAATTGAGTGGCCTACTGAGGAAGTACTCATTGTACCTCATAATACTTTGAAGAAAACTGCTATCAGTACATCTTAGGGTCATCTGGGGCCTCATGTATAACTTGTGCATAGAATTCACACTAAAATATGGTGTATGGACAATAACAGAAATATGCGTACGCTCAAAAAATTTCAGATGCATAAAACTGTGCATAAGCAAAGTTCCAAACACTTCCCTTTTATAAATCCTAATGAACATTACTTTTAACGCACATTAATGTTCCTACAGCCCCACCCAGACTCCGTCCAGAATTGCTCAGTGAAGTGGAGGCAAGGAAAAATGTACTATTTGGTGGCTTAGGCAATGTGATATGAGCAACAAAAGGAAGTTGATGGCATGGCACTCAAAAGTTCAAGTTTAGAAAGTCACACAGTGCCCAAAATAAAAACGAAGTGGTCATATGTTCAAGTTGATATGAAAAAGCAAGTGTGTGAGTCAAATGGAAGTGTATTAGGGCCATAGAGAAGAACAAAATATCGACAAAGTGAAGAAAAAAGGTCTATGTTGAGATAAAAGTAGAAATGTCGGCTTTAATCTCGAAATTTCCAAATTAATCTCATAGTTTATTTTGTCATTTTACAAATTTCATCGTAACTAAAGTAGCACGTTAAATGTTTTGTATCTATGTGTTCCCCAAACCAGTCATTAATCATTAAACGGGCTTTCTTTTATGCCAACAGGCACGTGCAGGCAATGATCGCCACACAGAATACATTACATTCATGATATTACAGGTCTCTGAACATTTTAGAATACTAAGATGTATACTTGATGAAATTCATTAAAGCATATATTAAACATGTGGTAGTAATGAGCTGGTGCCCCATCCAGGGATTGTTCCTGCCACTTAAGATGCTTGCTGGGACGCGTGTGACTCTGGGTGGAATAATTTATTGCGGCAGTATTGTGTCTGTCAAATGTACCAACCCCCAATTTCCGTCATTCCATTTTCTTTCTCCATGTAACCAATCACCGCACATTAAGTATCTGTAATAAATGTAAAATCAGCTGTAAGCTTAGAATGCCGATTCTTCAAAACTTTTAAGGAACATTGAAAAATCTTTGTTATACATGTTTAATTATTCTATCCATCTATGAATCCAGGATCATGCCATTCCCAGCAAGCATACAGCACAAGGCTGGAACAATCCCTGGACGGGGCACCAACTCACTGCTACCGCTGCGTCACCATGACTCCACATGTTTAATTATCAACAGTATACATTATTTAAATTAAATTAACAATTTATCTGTAAAATATAATATACATACTTTAATGAATTACATTATAAAAATGATATCAACTATAAATCCTAATATCCTAATGGCACACAGCTCCAAGATGTTAGCTCTTACAAATCTAAAGTGATGTAAATGCGCACTCCCTACTATTGAACTGAATTGGATCCCTTTATTGCCATTGTATGGTATACTGAGATTCAATGTGCAACTCCTTCATAAACTTATTATCTTATAAAATGAAAAAATGATAATAATAATAATAATAATAATAATAATAGTATGATAAAAAAAAACAATTACAGTGAGATAATTATAATTATAAGTACAAACAGTTCTACTGGGAGTACTTGATGGATTGATTGAGTGCATTTATAGCTCTTAAAATAAAACTGTTTCTGAGCCTTGAGTTCTGTGTAGGAAAGGCTGTGAAGTGCACTGAGAGTAACAACTCTAAAGAAGCTATGGTATTTGGAATAGTGTTGCAATTTCATGTGCTATTATATTGTTACAGAATGATTTCAATCAAGTGCCTTAAATATGTAAGTGATTTGCAATTAATTTTGGTGTAATTGATGAATCCCGCTTTATAGAATCTAAAAAAGAAAGGGAAACGACACAAAAACAGTAGCACTGCTTTGACGCAGGTGCCGCTTGTTTGCAAAACTGAGCAGAAACGTAACAGGGTGCTACCGTGAAAATGTGCGTGGCTTTATGCCAAGTTGAGTTTTATAAATCACAAAGTAAGCGTGGCAACAGACATATGCAAATTTTTTGTGCGTACACACTGTTTATACATGAGGTCCCTGGACTTGCACTTCTGTAATCAAAGCACATGTATCCTCTTCCTGCTTCTTCATGGAAGGGCCAAATCTGCCCTTATTACACTGCAGACATATGGAAAGCAGCATGTCACACGTAAACAAGCATTTTAGTAACCCATTTTGGTTTATGATGAACATTTTAAATTATAACTTGAAACAAAAATCTCTTTGTTGTGCTTCAGGTATATGTAAAAATGAAATCAAGAACTATTGTACTTATTGTTTGACTTTTTGAAAATAAAACTCAATGTGAAAACTTTGTAAATTTCAATCTTGTCTAAACTCAAAATGCAGAGTTAAACTGAGAATGGGGGCTCAATTTCAGCTTCTTTATAGTAGTCAAAAGTTTATTTTTTACTTCAATGAAAATAACTAGTTACTGTACTGTCTGTCAACACTTACTGGTAATTTGGCATTCAGTTAATTTTACTAAAAGTCATACCACAGCTTTTATAGGCAGCATGCTATATTGCCTAAGGTAATCAGCTAAAAAACGTAAGGGCAATAATGACTCTAAGAAGACACTGCTGGGGGGGGGCTTGTTTTGTTTTGGATGTACTCTGTCTCTAGGTATATCAGAGGACTGGGACTTTGTAAATTGTGGTTTATCCTCACTATGAGACCCACTTAGTAAGCAAGGATCAGGTCCGGCTGCACAGATGCTGGACTGGCCAAATATTCCATTCCAGCTTTACAAAAAAAACTAGAGGTGTGGGAATTCTTATACATAGAACAATCTCATTTGTAGTATCAGATGTAGTATCTGATCCTGAAGGGCGATAAGTGATAGTCATGGGTAATTTATTTAACTGTGAAGTAATTTTGATAAATATCTATGCACCCAATGTGAATGATAGGGAGTTCATCCAAAACGTATTTGCATCTATCCCAATGTGAACACTCGTAAAATTATAATGGCTGGTGACTTTGATTGTGTTTTAAATCCAGACCTTGTTAGGTCTCCTGCCACAGGGGTGATGACATCTAACACTGCAGAAAGAATTACACAGTTTGTAATTGATCATAACTTATCAGACCCCGAAGATTCCTAAACCCAAATTCAAGAGCATATTCCTTCTACTCACCTGTGAATCACTGTTACTCAAGAATTGATTATTTCTTTCATATATAACAATTTCTTGCCCACAATTAAATCGTGTAAGTACAACGCTAATGTTATCTCTGACCACGCCCCTTTGATCGTGGAGCTTAAATCACTATGCCCCATATACAGTATTTATCTCGCAGATGGCACCTTAACCCACAGTTATTAGCAGACGAGAACTGTACGGAGTTTAGATCCAAGCAAATTGATTTTTTTAGAGACAAAAACATCCTCAGAGATCTCTGCAGGAATCCTCTGGGAAACTCTAAAGGCCTTCTTAAGAGGACAGATTATTTCATATCTGTCCCACAAAAATAAATCAGAAACCAAGAAGGTATCAGAGCTGATCAGTGAAATTACCAGAATACTGTAGATTAACAACATGCCAGTTGTCCGAATGAGGCAACTCACAGGAAAAGACAGGCTTTGCGTTCAGAACTCAACCTCTTGACAACAAAAAAACAGAACAACTCATTTTTAAATCATGACATCATTACTATGAACACAGAGAAAAAGCTAACAAATCCACAAGCAGGAAGTTTGCAATGCAATCCCAGCAATTACCAATACAGACAGAGACAAAATCATTGACAATAAAAATATAATGCACACATTTAGAGATTACTATAAGGTCTTATATTTACTCAAATTAAAGAAGACAAGACACAACCTAACATGTCTTTGGATGCATTACAGATACCACAACTTGATACTCTCAGTGCAGAAAAATTGGACAAACCTCTGGCACTATCAGAATTACTAGATGCTATGAACTCACTTCAGAGCAGGAAAGCAGCAGGGTTAACCTGCTGAATTTTAGAAAAAATTCTCAGTTAACTTAGCTCCCCTTTTATTAGCAACATTTATGGAAGCTAGAGACAATACAATTCAACCACAAACTTTTCGCCAAGCATTAATTAACGTGTCTCCTATGCAAAATAAGGACTTATTACAATGTGCATCATACAGACCAATCTCACTTTTGAATAACAATGTTAAGATACTCTCCAAAGTCCTTGCCAGTAGGATTGAGAAAGTTCTTCCTTTGATAATATCACAAGACCAAACTGGATTTATTAAAGGCAGACACTTAGCTTCCAATGTTCATCTCCTGTTTAATGAAATATATTCACCCACAAAGTCTAACACCCCGGATATATTATTATCGTTGGATGCAGAAAAAAAACATTTAATATGTATGAATGGAACTATCTTTTCACGACATTGGAAAAATTTGGGTTTGACCTGAACATATCTACATGGATTAAACTGCTGCATACCACCAGTCCAGAAACATCAGTTTGTATTAATAATATTATTTCAGACTACTTCAAAATAGAACTTGGTAATAGACAAGTATACCCCTTGTCACGACTGCTTTTTGCAATCGCCATTGAGCCATTGGCAGTTCACTGTCAAAATGCTTATGAGATAAAGGGGATTACCAGAGAAGTACTTGAACAGAATTTCACTATATGCAGATGATATGGTACTGTATATATCAGATCTATAAAATACTCTGCAGTCCTAACAGCACTAAGAGATTTTCAGAAGATTTCCGGTCTCAGAATTAATTTGAATAAAATTATCTTTTTCAGTGAATACTCACTTCAATCGTGGCAATGAAAAAGCAAAAGTGGGAGACCTGTCAGTTGTTACAGTGAATTGTTTTTATTAAAAATGAGAACAAAAGGCTGTAAGAGTCCAATAATTTTGTGGTATACAATATTTGTGTAGACAAATAAAACTAATTTTGTTATTAGTCACTCTGTGTCAGTGCTGTTGCTACTATACTGAGCAGTTTTTTTTTTTTTGTTTCTAATGTATTTTAATGGCTGTACTTTTTCTAACCATTATTTTCATTTAATAATATTTAATGGGGATTTTATATACATTTTCTTACAAATAAAGAAAGCTTTACAAGGGCAAAACATGAAAAAAGCTCAGAAGTGCATCATGTTATAGGTTTCAGTTAAAATTAGGCTTAGGACAGTAAAGCCTAGAATATTGTGCCTGTGTGCCCAAAAGGTAAGTTATAAAACAGTGTTTCTCAAACTGTATGGTGGGCCCCCCTAGGGGGGGTGCGAAGATGTGAAAAAAAGAAAACAAGATTTAAAAATTTGAAAAATACATCTATTGAAACCAAAACAAATTAACTTAAACTACATTCTGATACTAGAAAAATAAATATAGAGTTAGATAAATGTCGATAAAAGTTAAGTAGGAATAATAAAATATGCATCTATGATATATCATTAATTTAAAAACACATTGGTATTAGTGGGCTCCTTTCAAAAAAACATTTAGGGGGGCATGATTAAAACTGTTAGGAAAACTTGGGTTGCAAAGGTTGAGAAACGCTGTTATAGAAGGTGAAACCCAGTATGGTATGTCTTGGATCAGGAGGACCAACAACAATAGCTTGGCAGGTTTGACAGCTGTTAGAAGACTGTCATGCTCTTTGTGTTACCACGGAGGTAAATTTTAACATGAAAAGGTAGTCAAGAGAGAGTTACAGCTACCTATTAGACTTCATGAGCACCATTTCTGCCTCCATTGTTAGGACCAATGTGAATAATTTCTTCTATCTTCTATTCCTGATTTTATAAAAGAAGCCATGTTTATGAGGAGGTCTGCTGATCTCACATACTCCTCTTTTGTATGGGTTAAAGAAATCTATATTTTGGCCAGTCACTGCATACTTTTTATTCAGACATTGTTGACATCAGAGGATAATTAGTCGACTTTGCTCATGTAAGAAATTTAGTAAACCTGAGTACCATTTATGAACTTTTAGAACTGTATTCTGTCAATCATGGACTTTGTGTCATTTACTATCAGTCAGCTGGCTTGAAAAGTCCTCCACATAAGTCATTCAATCTCTTTTTCCTGTTCTTTAAAGGCTGCATGAAATTTACAGACTAGATAATAAAAAGTCATTCTCAGATTCACTATCTATTCTTATCTTCCATAAATGCTTGCAAAGTTTACTATAGTGTTCTTTTAATTGGGTCATTCAGAAACAACAGACATTTAAAAACATATTATTCTCCATTTCTAATCAAATGTTTTTCTTAATCAACATTATTGACAACTTGTGATTATTTCTATAAAAGAAGCATACAATAGATAGTTAGATATACTAGGATATTTTTATGTCCATCTTTCACTACTTTGGTTAAGGTTTAATTTTTTGTTGCTTCAGTTTATAAATCATGTTCAGAATTATTTGTCCAAAGTTGACGATTTTAGCTTTATTTGACCATTTTTCAGTAATTCAAGGAAATAAAATAAAAATATATATTACCTGAGCCACAAACACGATTTAAAAAAATGAAAACAAGAGCACACATGAAGGTTTCCATCCTCTTTGTTTGGATGTCAAATCTGTTGTGCAATACAATGAAACAGGAGAGTCTTGTTGGTTTAAATGCTAAATGCCTTCCCCCTTTATTCTACAAGGAAGTGCGATCAGGTTTGCCTTTGTCAAAAAGAACAGAAAATACATTTGACACATACCCTGCTGAAGCCACTGCAGGTGTTTAGAATTCTCTGACCTGTTTTTAACATCATGGCCTTTTCATAGATTTTTGATTTTTCTGTTCACCTGCATGACTTTGCTACTTTTATAAACAATCTTTTAGGAGCCTCTAAAAACCCAAAGAATCCTAAGACACTTAAAATTATCGGTATTGAATGAGTAGAAAAGCACCCAATAGTTAATTATTATTAAGAGAAATTTTAATACATATTCAGTGATAAAGGCTTAATAATTTCTTTAAATGAGGTTCTTAAATAGAATTTGAGTTATTTTGTCATTTATTTTTCTGTTTGATTTTGAACTTCTTTAACACCCTCAATTGAGAGTGATGTACTGTATTCTTACATTATATTTTATTTGTTAGACCAGTTTTCACACCCTGGGTATGACGTTAAACTGTATCCAGCCCTGAAAGTGTTTCTCCAACTTGCTAGGAAATGATGGGGGTTGGTGGCAGGATTGGCACTCCAGCCACCGTAAAAAAAAACTTTGCACAGCTCTGAGACAACAGAAAGGACTCCTTTCTATTCTCCACTGGATTAGCTCTGCTGCAGCTGCCCATAGGAAGGCTGCTCATATTATGAAAGGGATGGGGGAAAGCCCTCGGGAGCCCCATCCCTGGAAAAGTCAAACCTTTCTGAAAGCCAATGGTTTCAGAACTGTCAGGGATCAGAACTGATGTGGTGCTGAGGCATTGCCTGCTACACGGCAGCACTCAGGTCCCAATTTGAGGTGGCACATCCAGGTAGGAATTAGAATTTCTTGCCTAGTTGGCATGATTATCATCTTCCTCTACTGTCAAAGGAACTGTGTAAAATCCTCATTTAAGTGGTGGCATTCTCAGAGGTGCACAGACCTGGGACTGGCCAGATCTCTGTAGGTGGGTACACCTTTTATTGGTCTGGTCATTCTGATGGCTGTCATACTCAGGGAGTAGCTGTTGCTGTAGTGGATCAGCTTCTTCCGATGGTGTCCGATGTCACTCCTTTCAACGAGAGTATTATGAGACTGAGATTACATCACTCTGTAGGTGCCTTGTCTGTTGTCTCAGTGTATGCTCTGACTGCAGTGAATGATGTCTCGGTGAGGGAGACATTTTATTCGCAATTTCGCTCGGTGCTTGATGGGTGCCCATAAGGTGACACTTCTCTGGTCATGGGTGACTTCAATGCGACCACAGGCAGTGACAGGGCTGGCTATGACGATTGTCTCGGTCCCCATTGGTCTGGTGACTGTGGTGAAAGTGGCTCCATGTTCCTTGACTTGCAAAAGGTCAGGGGCTGTGAATAACTGGATCCTGGTTCCAGCACCCTGAGTCGCATCATTGGGCTTAGTACTCCAATACTGGTGGTGCAGTGAAGGAGATTGATCACATCCTTGTGTGCAGATGCTGGTGGCTCTTACAAAACTGCAGGGTCTACAGAAGTTTGTGAATTCTGACTACAGACTTGTTGTTGCTACTCTGAAGTTCCAGCTTAGGTCCAGTAGTTTACCACCTGCTAGGAAAATGAAGCTGGACCTGGCCAGACTCCAAGATCAGACTGTTTCTGACAAGTCTCCATGCAGTTTGTGTGAGGAACTTACAGATTTGGGTGCAACTGCCAATCTTAATGTGATGTGGGAGACCTTCCGTGACAACACCCTGAAAGTTGCTGAGGGTTGTGTTGGTGTTACCGGTGTTCCCAGAAGCAGGTGTTTCATCTTGCAGGTCACTCTGGATATTATCGAGAAGATAATCCGGTCTCTACTGGGAACTGAGAAGGACGGCCGCGAGGGCTCTGAATGCAGATAAGGAGGAGTTTGTTAGAGAAATCAGTGAGCAAGTGACACACAATCTATGGTATAGTGACACACGTCCTGCTTACAGTGGAATCAAAGCATTATGCACATCCAAATCTGTTCCGCAGAGAGTCACAGTCATGGCAACTGATGGAATGGTTCTTACGGATGACACTGCAGTTGTGACCAGCTGGGCTGGCTACTTTGAGCAGCTCTTTAAAGCTGATCCTCAGGCTTCAACATTGTACATCTCTGGGTCCACGGTTCTTGAGGCTGATCCTCCAATTAGCTGTGAACCACCCAATCTCATTGAGATTGCATAGGCGGTGAACCAGCTGAGGGAAGGAAAGGCTGTCCTCGTGGCATTGCAAGCAATCTTTGTTTCCATTTGGGAGACTGGCATCATCCCGACGGACTGGAAAATGGGACTTAATCGTCCCTAACTGGAAAGGGAAGGGTGATCACCTGGATTGTGACAACTAGGATTCTCCTTAATAAGATCCATGATCACTTGCTCACCTATCAGCGACCAGAGAAGTCTGGTTTTACGCCTAAGAAGTATACCATCGACCACATCCTGGCACTGAGGATTCTCATGAAAGGCAAATGCAAATATCAGCAAAATTTCTTTGCAGCCTTTGTCGATTTTCGTAAAGCGTTCTACTCAGTTGATCAAACTGCCCTGTGGGACATCCTGAGGGTTCGCGGGATCCCCTCAAGGTTGCGGGATATCATGGCCAGCCTGTACACTGGTACAGTGAGTGCTATGCAGAGTGGAAGCAGAACCTCTGTGTTTTTCCCATTTAATTCTGGGGTTAGTCAGGGGTGTGTTCTTGCTCCTACTCTGTTCAGTGCTTCCATGGACTGGGTGTTGGGTAAGGTTGTGGGGTCAAGCGGCTGTGGGGCATCTGTGGGCGAAGAAAGATTCACTGATCATGACTATGCTGATGATGCGGTGATCTTCGTGGAGTCAATGAAGGCACTGATCAGGGCTTTCAAGAGATTGAGCGAGGAGTCCAAGTGTCTGGGCTTGCGAGCGTCCTGGATAAAAACCAAGATCCAGGCCTTTAATGACCTCTTGGGCACAGCCATCAGCAGTGTGTCTGTCTGTGGAGAGAGGGTCGACTTTGTCAAGAGGTTTACTTACCTCGGCAGTGACATTCCTATGAAATCACTGAACGGATTGGGAGAGCATGGAGGGGTCATGAGGTCGCTGGAAAGGGTTGTGCGGTGCTCCCGATATCTATGCAAAAGGATGAAGGTCCAAGTCTTTAGAGTTCTGGTGCTTCCTGTCTTGCTATACGGTTGCGAGATATGGATGCTATCCAGTGACCTGAGATGAAGACTGGACTCCTTTGGTACCGTGTCTCTTCGGTGAATCATTGGGTACCGCTGGTTTGACTTTGTTTCGAATGAGCAGTTGCTCATGGAGTCCCGAATCAGGTGAATTGTGAAGGAGCATCAGTTAGAGCACTATGGCCATGTGGCATGATTCCCTGAGGGTGATCCAGCTCGCAGGATCCTCATTGTTGAGGACCTGAGTAGCTGGACCAGGCCAAGAGGATACCCACATTACACCAGGGTGCGGCAGATAGAGGGTCATTTCCGGAGGGTGGAATTGGACCACATGTCTGCCTGGGGGGTTGCCAAGCTGTTTCGTCATGTGGTGGGTGTGGCAATGCTCTGTACCTGTGCATGGTCCCCAACCTGACCTGACCTGACCTGTTTTCAGCAACATTACATAGCCAAGTAGATATGGGTCATACTTATACTATGTGTTTGTGAAACTTGATTTTTGTAATTCACACAATACATAAGTTAACGTTATTTGTTGTAAATGTCCATTTTATATTTATACCATACCAATGTTTTGCAATTTGTCATATCCAATAAACTTTCACTTGCTTTTCTTGGTGGCAGTGATACTAACATAAGAACCTGAAATTAGTTAATGGAACCTAGTATGACTTTATGCAAAAGACTAAAATTCAGGAGGTGCTCTTTGAACTATGGAGAGCTTTCTTTCAAAAATCATTCTTTTTTTGGTACTTACAGTCTAAATGGGCTGAACAAACACACTTCAAAGCAATCAGAAAAACTGCAGAATCAAAACAATGAATCATAGAACAGCTTTGTGTGAGAACCTGAACAATAAACCTGCATTGAACTGACTACTTTACTCCTTTAATGCCTGTTTTGTCACTAGTAATCCTTGTCATTTGGGCAACCTATTAAACTAGCTATTAGGGAATATTGACAACTAAACACACCAATGCTTCCTCAGTCTCACCCAGTTGTGTAAGCTTCCCTATGAAATTCTTCTGTTAAAAAGCGGACCTCTCTGTATTCTCATAGTTTACATTAACACAGCATTAAAAACACATAGTTACTGGGAACGCCTCTGAACTAAAGTTTATGTTGTTCCTTCCAATTAGTTAATTTAAAATTTCTGAGTACGACCTCACTGAAAACAGATGCCATCCTCCCAGCTGGTGACATGTCCATCACAAAGTACATTGTTGACAACCAGAGATGGAATAAATTCCTTGCGTCACCACCTGCAGTGTCTATCTTTCTGAATCATTCATATCCAGTGAAGATTCTGATTTTCTTCTTTTTGTAGTCCTGTCTCACTTGGGTATAATGAGAAGAATATTTAGACCCCCTTAATTGATGGGAAAGGCTCAGCTTGAAACAGCCAGTGAGACTTAACCCCAGTCTGTGTCATCTCCAGCAGTATAAACAGTGAAACAATAATACAAAGCACCAAGTAAACAATTTCAGGTGTTGCAAGAATCTTATTTTTTTGCTTGCCCTTCTAATAACAATAAATAGGAGATTCTACATTGACATACTCCTCCTTGAACCGTCACCTTATCGTGGTGGAGGGGTTTGCGTGTCCCAATGATCCTAGGAGCTATGTTGTCCGGGGCTTTATGCCCCTGGTAGGGCCACCCAAGGCAAACTGGTCCTAGGTGAGGGATGAGACAAAGAGCGGTTCAACAAACCTCCGATGAAGAGCAAAAACTTTGGGACGCTTTCCCTTGCCCGACGCTGGTCACCGGGCCCCTCTGGAGCCAGGCCTGGAGGTGGGGCTCATGGCGAGCCCTGGTGGCCGGGCCTGCACCCATGGGCTCGCCGGGCACAGCCCAAGAGGTAACGTGGGTCCTCCTCCCCATGGGCTCACCACCTATGGGAGGGGCCAAGGAGGTTGGGTGCAGTGTGAGTTGGGTGGTGGCCGAAGGCGGGACCTTGGCGGTCTGATCCTCGGCTACAGAAACTGGCTCTTGGGACGTGGAATGTCACCTCTCTGAAAGGGAAGGAGCCTGAGCTAGTGCGCAAGGTCGAGAGGTTCCGGCTAGATATAGTCGGACTCACCTCGACGCACAGCTTGGACTCTGGAACCAATCTCCTTGAGAGGGGCTGGAGTCTCTACCACTCTGGAGTTGCCCCCGGTGAGAGGCGCCAAGCAGGTGTGGGCATACTTATTGCCCCCACTTGGAGCCTGTGCATTGGGGTTTACCCCGTGGAGAGAGGGTGGCCTCCCTCCGCCTTCGGGTGGGGAAGGGTCCTGACTGTTGTTTGTGCATATGCATGCCAACAGCAGTTTGGAGTATCCACCCTTTTGGAGTCTCTGAGGGGTTGCTAGAGGGCATACCTTCTGGGATTCCCTCGTTTTGCTGGGAGACTTCAATGCTCACGGGCAATGACAGTGAGACCTGGAAGGGCGTGATTGGGAGGAATGGCCCCGATCTGAACCCGAGCGGTGTTTTGTTATTGGACTTCTGTGCTCGCCATGGATTGTCCATAACGAACACCATGTTCAAGCATAAGGGTGTTCATATGTGCACTTGGCACCAGGACACCCTAGGCCTCAGGTCGATGATCGACTTTGTGGTGTGTCGCCGGACTTGCGCCATATGTCTTGGACACTCGGGTGAAGAGAGGGGCGGAGCTGTCAACTGATCACCACCTGGTGGTGAGTTGGCTTCGATGGTGGGGAAGATGCCGTCAGACCTGGTAGGCCCAAACGTGTTGTGAGGGTCTGCTGGGAACGGCTGGCAGAGTCCCCTGTCAGAAGTAGCTTCAACTCCCACCTCCGCAGAACTTCAACCACGCCCCGAGGGAGGTGGGGACATTGAGTCCGAATGGGCCATGTTCCGTGCCTCTATTGTTGAGGCGGCTGACCGAGCTGTGGCCGCAAGGTGGTCGGTGCCTGTCGTGGCGGCAATCCCCAACCCGCTGGTGGACACCGCGTGAGGGATGCCGTCAAGCTGAAGAAGGAGTCCTATAGGACTTTTTGTCCTGTGGGTCTCTGGAGGCAGCTGATAGGTACCGCAGGCCAAGCGAACGGCTTCGGTTGTTGCTGAGGCAAAACTCGGGCATGGGAGGAGTTTGAGAGGCCATGGAGAACACTTCGGACGGCTTCGAGGAGATTCTGGTCCACCGTCCGCGCCTCAGGAGGGGAAGCAGTGCAGTGTCAACACCGTATATGGTGGGGATGGTGCGCTGCTGACCTCACTGACGCGTTATGGGTCGGTGGGAGGAGTACTTCAAGACCTCCTCAATCCCACTAACATGCCTTCCACGAGGAAGCAGAGCCTGGGGACTCTGAGGTGGGCTCTCCCATCTCTGGGACTGAAGTCACCGAGGTGGTCAAAAACTCCTTGGTGGCAGGGCCCCGGGTGGATGAGATACCGAGTTCCTTAAGGCTCTGGATGTTGTAGGACTGTCTTGGTTGACACGCCTCTGCAACATCGCATGGACATCGGGACAGTGCCTCTGGATTGGCAGACGGGGTGGTGGTCCCCTCTTTAAAAGGGGACCGGAGGGTGTGTTCCAACTATAGAGGGATCACACTCCTCAGCCTCCCTGGAAAAGTCTATTCGGGGTTCTGGAGAGGAGGGTCCGCCGGATAGTGAACCTCGGATTCAGGAGGAACAGTGTGGTTTTCGCCCTGGTCGCGAACAGTGGACCAGCTCTTCACCCTTAGCAGAGTCCTGAGGGTGCATGGGAGTTTGCCCGACCGGTCTACATGTGTTTTGTGGACTTGGAAAAGGCATTCGACCGTGTCCCTCGGGAATCCTGTGGGGGTGCTCGGGAGTATGGGGTACCGGACCCCTGATAAGAGCTGTTCGGTCTCTGTACAACCGTGTCAGAGCTTGGTCCGCATTGCCGCAGTAAGTCAGCCCGCTTCCAGTGAGAGTTGGACTCGCCAGGGCTGCCCTTTGTCACCATTCTGTTCATAACTTTATGGACAGAATTTCTAGGCCAGCCAGGGTGTTGAAGGGGTCCGTTTGGTGGACTCAGGATTGGGTCACTGCTTTTGCAGATGATGTTGTCCTGTTTGCTTCATCAGGCCGTGATCTTCAGCTCTCTGGATCGGTTCGCAGCTGAGTGTGAAGCGGCTGGGATGAGAATCAGCACCTCCAAATCCGAGAGCATGGTCCTCAGCCGAAAAGGGTGGAGTGCCCTCTCAGGGTTGGGGAGAGATCCTGCCCCAAGTGGAGGAGTTCAAGTATCTCGGGGTCTTGTTCACGAGTGAGGGAAGAATGGAGCGTGAGATCGACAGGCGGATCGGTGCGGCGTCCGCAGTGATGCGGGCTCTGCATCGGTCTGTCGTGGTGAAAAGGAGCTGAGCCGTAAGGCAAAGCTCTCAATTTACCAGTCGATCTACGCTCCTACCCTCACCTATGGTCATGAGCTATGGGTAGTGACCAAAGAACGAGATCGCTAATACAAGCGCTGAAATGAGTTTCCTCCGCAGGGTGTCTGGGCTTTCCCTTAAAGATAGGATGAGAAGCTCAGTCATCCGGGAGGGGCTCAGAGTAGAGCCGCTGCTCCTCCGCATCGAGAGGAGTCAGATGAGGTGGCTCGGGCATCTGATCAGGATGCCTCCTGGACACCTCCCTGGTGAGGTGTTCCGGGCACGTCCAACCGGGAGGAGGCCCCGGGGAAGACCCAGGACACGCTGGAGGGACTATGTCTCCGGCTGGCCTGGGAACGCCTTTGGGATTCTCCCGAAGAGCTGGAAGAAGTGGCCGGGAGAGGGAAGTCTGGGCCTCTCTGCTTAAGCTGCTGCCCCCGCGACCAGACCTCGGATAAGCGGAAGAGGATGGATGGATGGATGGACATTGACATAGGGTGGCATGGTGGCGCAGTGGTAGCTCTGCTGCCTCGCAGTAAGGAGACCTGGGTTCGCTTCCCGGGTCCTCCCTGCGTGGAGTTTTCATGTTCTGCCCATGTCTGCCTGGGTTCTTCCGGGTGCTCCAGTTTCCTCCCACTGTCCAAAGACATGAAGGTTAGGTGGATTGACAATCCTAAATTGTCCCTTGTGTGTGTTCTGCAGTGGGCTGGCACCCTGCCCGGGATTTGTTCCTGCCTTGCACCCTGTGTTGGCTGGGATTGGCTCCAGCAGACCCCCGTGACCCTGTGTTAGAATATAGTAGGCTGGAAAATGACTGACTGACTGACATTGACATGCCTTGTTCATAGTCAAATATTGTCCTGATCACCATAATACATCTGCAAAAGGAAAACGGGAGACACAAAAATTCACAGAGGAAAATCAAATGAAATTTAGACACATAGTGATTATAACTGTTGAAAGTTTATCAGTTTCTCAACCACTGAAACACTACATGTAATACTCTCTCAAAAATTACTCTGAAGCTCCAGGCAACGTTTATATTGTTTAAAGTATTATTTTGGAAAACACACTCACCAAAAATGCCTGAGCAGTCCCTTCTGGTTTGTTTTCTTCTTTACTGTATCTTCAGGTCCCCCACCTTGTTCCTCGTATCGCCCTTTTTAGTTGCCCCACACAAATGCCTATACCAAATGGTACCGCTTAAACCTTACAACATTACACTTCTTTCTTTTTATCTTTCAGTGGGACATAAACTTTCACCTCTTTTGTTTTTAGTTCCTTTTCATAATAAATTTCCATGAGTGATTTAATATCCTTGTGTGTCCTGTTCTGCAGGTATTGTATTATTTGTGTTATTTTGTATTACTCAATGTATTTGTAAAAGAGTAAAGATCAATGATGCAGACTGCAGAGTTCATCACAAAATAACATGCTTCTGCAGGATATGTCATTTTATTTTAAAAAGCCTGCTGTTGAAACACAATACAAAGCTTGCTTCCTTGTAATTTATCTTAAATTGAAAGATATTGTATTACATCTTGTATTATCGTGTTGTTTCAAGTTTTGCTCTTTAGTGTTTTCTAGTTTTTGGAATATCAAATTGAAGTGCATTAGAGGACACTTTTCCAGTGATGTCACTGCATTAAAGTCAATTGGGTCACTGGCCTCCATTTTGGGCAGAGGGTACTGTTGTGCGAAAATGTAATAATTTTAACATATTGTTAAAATGCTTATAGCAAACTGAACTTAGTTACATAATTCATGCTTTCCAATTTTCCATAATATGCTCGATATTTGTTTTTGAAGTATATGAAATTTTCTTTGTGCCTGGTGCCACCAGACTGTTTTTAAGTTGCTTGCTAGGCCCCTGTAGTGCACTAAGCATAACTTTGCTCAGGTGTGAGTATCTGCAGACTGAACTTTTCTGTTCCTCTTTGGGGATGAAATATAGAGCTGTTTTAGGAAACCCATTGGTTGATTTTTCATGAATCATTTTAAAAAGGAGAGTGAACTTGTACATCTTACTGTTTTTGAGTAGTTACCATCATTATCATAAATTACATTGATTACTCTTACTTACGATATAAAATAGCCAATTGAATAAAACTTGAAAATGAATGAATTTTCATTTGTGTTTCTGTTTTCAGTGTTGAGTATTAAATACAACATTTATGATGCAATTGGTTACATTTCTTTTGGTTTTCCAGTTGGAACACAAGAAGGTCAAGAGACTTGCTCATGGTCACACAGTGTCAGTAGCAGGATTTCAACCTCAAACTGCAGGGTTTGAAGTCCAAACCTTTAACTACTACACCACACTGCTTGCACTACTATTATGGACAATGCTACATATCCTCTTTCTGACACCCTAACATTAAGAACTTTTGAATGGTTCAATAGATGTGTGTTAAGAAACTTTTCTGGGACTTCATTATACCATTATGCATCACAACCTTTCTTTCTTGTTAGTTTTCTGACTTTTAAGCCATTCTGGTGTATTTGAGAGGTGTTTATTGTTTGACATATAATATTATTATATTTTTATTTATAGTGATTATCCAAAAAGATACATTTTCTCCTGGGGAGAAATAAAATTATATATCTATTTACAGTATCTCACAAAAGTGAGTACAACCTCACATTTTTGTAAATATTTTATTATATCTTTTCATAGGACAACACTGAAGATATGACACTTTGATACAATGTAAAGTAGTCAGTGTACAGCTTGTATAACAGTGTAAGTTTGCTGTCCCCTCAAAATAACTCAACACACAGCCATTAATGTCTAAACCACTGGCAACAAAAGTGAGTACACCCCTAAGTGAAAAATGTCCAAATTGTGCCCAGTTAGCTATTTTCCCTCCCTGGTGTCATGTGACTCGTTAGTGTTACAAGGTCTCAGGTGTGAATGGGGAGCAGGTGTGTTAAATTTGGTATTATCGCTCTCACACTCTCTCTTACTGGTCACTGGAAGTTCAACATGGCACCTCATGGCAAATAACTCTCTGAGGATCTGAAAAACAGAATTGTTGCTCTACATAAAGATGGCCTAGGCTATAAGATTGTCAACAAACACCCTGAAACTGAGCTGCAGCACGGTGGCCAAGACCATACAGCAGTTTAACAGGACAAGTTCCACTCAGAACAGGCCTCGCCATGGTTGACCAAAGAAGTTAAGTGCATGTGCTCAGCGTCATATCTAGAGGTTGTATTTTGAAAATAGACGTATGAGTGCTGCCAGCATAGCTGCAGAGGTTGAAGGGGTGGGAGGTCAGCCTGTCAGTGCTCAAACCATATGCTGTACACTACATCAAATTGGTCTGCATGGCTGTCATCCCAGAAGGAAGCCTCTTCTAAAGATGATGTACAAGAAAGCCCGCAAACAGTTTGCTGAAGACAAGCAGACTAAGGACATGGATTATTGGAACCATGTCCTGTGGTCTGATGAGACCAAGATAAACTTATTTGGTTAAGAAGGTGTCAAGCGTGTGTAGCGGCAACCAGGTGAGGAGTACAAAGACAAGTGTGTCTTACCTACAGTCAAGCATGATGGTGGGAGTGTCATGGTTTGGGGCTGCATGAGTGCTGCCAGCACTGGGGAGCTACAGTTCATTGAGGGAACCATGAATGCCAACATGTAATGTGACATACTGAAGCAGAATATAATCCCCTCCCTTTGGAAACTGGGCCACAGGGCAGTATTCCAACATAACAACCCCAAACACACCTGAGGGTAAAGGTGCTGGACTGGCCAAGCATGTCTCCAGACCTAAACCCTATTGAGCATCTGGGTCTCTAACATCCACCAGCTCTGTGATGTCGTCATGGAGGAGTGGAAGAGGATTCCAGTGGCAACCTGTGAAACTCTAGTAAACTCCATAACCAACAGAGTTAAGGCAGTGCTGGAAAATAATGGTGGCCACACAAAATATTGACACTTTGAGAACAATTTGGACATTTTTCACTTAGGGGTGTACTCACTTTTGTTGCCATTGGTTTAGACATTAATGGCTGTGTGCTGAGTTATTTTAAGGGGACAGCAAATTTACACTGTTATACAAGCTGTGCACTAACTACTTTTACATTGTATCAAAATATCATATCTTCAGCGCTGTCCCACGAAAAGATATAATAAAATATTTACAAAAATTAGAGGGGTGTACTCACTTTTGTGAGATACTGTATCTATCTATCTATTGTTGATATTACAAGGTATATTGTAGAATGGGAAATATCACTACTTGCATTTAACTTGCTTTACTATCATGCTTGTGTATGTGCTTTGTATGTTTTGATTAAGGTTTAAACAAAATAAGTAGACGCCGTTAATACTCACATTACCCGATCTGCCAATTGCAGTAACACTGGCGAATAATTACGGGGAAAAAAAAAACTTTTCACCGGGTTTGCTAAAAATTAAAGTTTAACAAGAAGCCGCTAGGTGGCGCATTTGAACACATCTGTTTTGGATTCAACGTCAAATAGGAAAGAAGAAGGATGCACTCATCAGATTCCAGTAGAAACGGTCATTCACAGCTGGGGTAAGAAACCTCACGTCTCGTGCGCCCGTCGTTTTAGCTATTCATATGTCTGTCTGTCCTGTATCTACGGCATAACGTTTCTTTATATCAAGATAGTCAATGAACGAAATTATTTGATGTTAGTTGTTCTTGTTTAATCTCGTCACTGATTCCGTTATACTATAACCACATACAAGCTTGTTAACTTTCAGATGACATTAACAAGCTGCGCCTTCTTATTCTTCTTCAAAATTCACAAATGCCACGGACCGCTGCGTATATTTCACTTTAACTTACAACCCAGGAGATGCTTCGCTGGGTACAGCTGCAATTGCCTCAAAACTAGAAAAGAATACGAAAGCAATTAATAATTGCAAATAGATCGTCACGTTGTTGGTGCCATTTTTGTGTTAAGTGGCAAAATGCCCATAGCTGGATAACGTACTGTCTGTCTCCAAGACGATTAAGCCGTGCATCGCGGATTCTCGGTGTGCTCGAGGCCGTGGGAAAGAAGGCGGGACCAGGAAGCGGGATGACAGACAGGTAGTGCTTCAGCCGGTCTTGTATGGCTGTATGGAGCGACAATTGATCCGCATTTTCTTTAAGGAGACATTTTTGGCATATAGTATTCTGTTTCAAATAAACTGATTTGTGTCATTAGATGGAGAACTACTTCATACAACGTGTGTTTTCAAAGATCGACAGGTAATGGACTAATAGCTTTATCACACATCTATTTTATGTGTTACAGTAACAGCTGTACTCTGAGGTTTTGCTCTCATTTCCCTTAATTTTCCTTACACCACGTCCGTTTGAAAGATTCGCGACATTTCTAATTAATTTAGGAACAGGAAAAGTCACAAGACGGATACGTCACTACGCTTGTTTTCTGGTTGTAAAAAATAAATGGAAATATTATTTCCAGAAATCTTTTTATTGACTTAATTATGTAGCAATTGCACAGTATAACTAGGGGAAGTACCCAGCCTAACAGCTGTGACTCTAAATCTGGAAATCTGCGGCCGCAATTTTATCAGGCTGCAAAGACTTTTCGTGGGGGCGTGTCTACCATGTGATTAGAAGAATCGGTGCCGCCCCATTTGCTGCAAGGTGCTGTCAACTGTGACGTCATAGACGTTTAAAACTTCCTTTCTTTTTCTTTAAAATATTGTCATTTTCGTATCTTTCTGTTAAAAAAAAATATATTGGTTGCATGTATACAATATGTTTGTAATAAGCAGGATGTGCACTTTGAGGTACAGAACCTGTAAACTTGGGTATAAACTTTTATAAGTCACCTTTAAGTTCTCAGATACCATAAAAGATAAATTATTTAAATCCTTCATGATTAAAAAAAGCTTTTTTAAAATGCGTTTTGATTTTTGGTTAAACGTGCGTTATTGTACAACACTACACTACAAACGTTTGCGTGCTCAAATTGCAGGGGCGTGCACGGGCCACTTCGTGGACAGTGGCTCAAAAGGGGAAAGGAGTACTTTACGGGACAGAATTTGTTTTTACAAATAAATAATATAATATAATACATTCTTATGTTTGTTTCTTTGTTTTTAATTGCGTGGGAATTTGATAGACTGCAATGACTTCTTCGTTATTAATAGTGATATTTTTCTCAATAGACAAAAGTAGAAAATCGGAGAGCTGTACTTGTCCACAGAAATTTCTAAATTTAGACTTAAACTGAACTTGCCAATGTGCATTACACTACTTTATTCACATTCAGTAGTTATTACAATACAGCTCAGCACTTTATATTTTCCTTTTTAACCTTTAGTTTTGTGTAAACGAGTAAAAGTGCTAACCTAGTGTGTTTCTTCTGTCTTTCCATCACCGGTACTGGAGACCTACACTTACAGTAACTGAGAGATGGTGTTTGCGGAACCATCGTGTATATGTTTGACAAGAAGAACACCAAGAAAAATTATTTTCTCTGGCTGATTTATCATTACACAGTCAAGTGATAAAAAAAAATACTTGTGACCAAGACAAGGTTATTTTTTTAGCATGCTATGATGATAACCTGTAATGATAAAGACCTTGGTTATGTTTCTTTATCAATTTAACTTTGAAAATAAAAAGAAAATAAAGTATTGGACAAAATAATTATTGGATATCTGTTTTATACATCTTTGATCTGCCTTCATAAGCTCTTAATTTTATTTCTAGGGAAGTGAAAGTTGACATTATAGCAGTGAATTTAACAATATATTTATATATAAAGAAATACATACACACACACAGTACTGATATGTAAATTGTGCATTTATTTCATTTCTATACATACACTAAATTAGTTATTAACACTTTAACAAAAAGAAATCCAATTTTAAAGGAGGAAAAAAGTTATTTTGTTGTACTTATTTTTTTTTTTTGTATTATTAGGAAAATGGTAAATGACCCAGTTGCATCTTGGACAAGAATGAAATCTAAAAGCAAATGCAGGAAAACAATTCAACCTGTTTATCAGTCAGGTAAAATCTTTTATATAATACAGAGGGTCAGTTTTGCATTATCATAACTATAACACTGGAACTGAATTACCTGTATAGGGTAAAATCGCTGAAAGTAAATTCAAGGAAAATAACTTGCATGCAAAATAGTGAAACTGCTGGTGAACTGAGTCATGTATTTGCGATGACCAGGCTGGCTTAACAAGAGTACCTTCACAATGCTTAAAAGATGTACATTTACTTTTTACATTTTTTTGTCTGTTTTGTAGTTTTTTCTTCTTTTAAACATTGCATTGTATTGTACGCATTTAGGCATTGTTACCTCATGTGCTACTACTGCTTTTTTATTTCTTATAATTAAAATGTAATAATTTCAGTGTAGTAGTACTTTGGGTATTTGGCAGTAATCTAAGCGTTGTCATCAAGTCATATAAAAATAAGATGCATTGACATTTTCTTTAATATTTGGTATTATTGCTTTTATATGGTTGCTTGAATTGTCTTTATCAGAGGAAAGTTACATGTACATTAGTTATATACTGTAATGACCAAAATGTCATCATAATACCTGTTTTACTAATTATAGTCCTCTGGAGCTGAGATGAATGTAAAGTTTAAACAGTAATACATGGTTAATCAAATAAAAAAATGAAAAAATAATTTGTATATAATAGGAAGTGAAGAAGAGATGTGGAGCCTTCAGATTCTTCATAAGGGGAGAGTGAGTTGTCCAACGTGTAAAGCAGTTTTTAGGAAAACCGTGGAAGGATTGAAAAAGCATATGGCAAACTGCAAGATGGTAAATAGTTAAATACATAATAATCCTAATGTTACTTTTCCCCACCTTTTCTATCTTCCTATGTATATTATTTGTTTGTTTGTTTGTTTTATATGTTTATATTTCCTGCCCTGCCACTCATAAAAATACCAAAGTGGTTATTCACAGCGATACCATGGGAGAATCATTTTTGGTTCCCAATAGAACCGGCCATATGATGGTTCCATGAAGAACTTTTCATTTAGATCCATAAATAACGTTGAATAAATTATAGCAGATTTGTAACTATTGCTGCATACAATAATACAGGCTAAATTCTGGTTTTCTTGATCTGTTAGTATCCTGATAGGCAACCCTCCCTACAAAAAAGATTTCTGCTTTGTCCACATATTGGGAACCTTTGTAAAGCCCAGAGGACCAGTTTCATATACAAAGAACCTTTCCCAGAATTAAATGTATTTTTTGTCAAGCAGTTGTTCTACAAAGAACCACATGACCCAGTAAAGTGCCATTAAAGAACCATCATCTTTAAGAGTATGGAGCTTTTTACGTTTTAGTTCAAAAGAAGTGAAGGTGTAATAGTACAATTCAATTTTTGATTTGTCTCTGATTAGTAAAGGAAAAGCCTTCTTAAAGGAAATTATTCTGGTATGTAGAATCAAGTGTTAATGACTAGTTAGCGATAACTCCAGGTGTCTGAACTGAAATTCGTCATCAAAAGAGCCAAGATTCCAGTCCTCCTGTACATCTTTCTTCTCAGGATCACAAATCTGCTTTCTGGGGATTTGACATGGCTGTCACTATGCCATAATTGCTTTGTTAAATAGTTGAATTTTTATGTAAAGCCAGAAGATAAGGAGATATCTGTCTTACTTGGCTTTCTTTAAACATAGTTCAGTAAACCTGCTTACTGGGTGATGTACAGAAAGGAACAGTAAATCTTTTAATGACCTGCAGTGAACCTCTAACAGTATATCTGGAGCTTTCCTTTATTTGGAGGCAAGAAAGACCTTCTTGATGTGTTAAATGAGAACATACTGTATTGTACTCAGTCCTGCTGGAATAGGCTTTGTCAGCCCTATGGTCCTGTATTAGTTTAATTACTCTTAAGAGGATGGACAATCACACACACACACACACACACACACACACACACACAATGAAGCAGTTTTTTTTCTTTCAATGATATATAAATACAGTGTGCAGCAGAAATCAGTGCTGTATTTGGAAATTCAGAATTATTTAAACATATACAAGTCCTCAAGTACTTTCTTTTATTTATTCCCTTTTTAAAATTAGGATCTATTTACTTGCCAACACTGTGGAAAACAGCTTAAATCTCTCACAGGAATAAAGTACCACATTATGGCTGACCACAATGAATTGGTAAGAATGCTATTTTTGTTTTTACGTTTCTGTTTGGTTTGAATGTTAGTAACATTTAATCAAAAAGTAAATATTTTTTCAACCCAATGAATTTTTTTTCATTGAACTCTTACTCAACAATGTGGTTGTAACAAAATAATAAATAATAGTTAAAGATTATTTAATTCTGAGTAATATTTAATGAAGACAAATCTAAGTTGTTTGTTTTAATGTTTTTTAATTGTTTGTTTAACAGCCAAATGAAAGAGATATAGACATCTTGGATATTCAAAGCGTAAAAGAAAAACTTAGGAAGGTGTTGAAGCGAATGGGAAAATTAAAATGTACAAAACAGGTATGGATTTGGTGTTTTTACACTTTGTTTTACGAAGAGAAAAATAAGATGTCAGAAACCTTTTTGAAAAGCCAGACAATTCAATAAAAGTTATTCCTTAATTTACATTTAATTATTTTCATGGGAAAACTATAAAAATTTAAACAGTAACCAAAAGTAGAGGTGTTATAATGCTTTATAGCTTCATAATACACACAGAAAATTTCAAGCTGTTGGAGGGTATATAAAGCTTCCTTATCTTAGCAGTAAGTTTATTTACTTTGCTGATATTAAAACTTTTGTCATTATTTTTTTTATCTGTGATAGTGCTTTTGTGATGTTTAGCTATGTTATATGGATAAGAGACGGTGGCACTGACCAGAAAGGAGGAGACAGAGCTGGAGGTAGCAGAGTTAAAGATGCTAAGATTTGCACTGAGCATGATGAGGATGGATAGGATTAGAAATTAATACATTAGAGGGTCAGCTCAAGTTAGATGGTTGGGAGACAAAGTCAGAGAAGCGAGATTGTGTTGGTTTGGACATGTGCAGAGGAGAGATGCTGAGTATATTGGGAGAAGGATGATAAGGATAGAGCTGCCAGGCAAGAGGAAAAGAGGAAGGCCTAAGTGAAGGTTTATGGATGTGGTGAAAGAGGACATGCAGGTGATGGGTGTAACAGAACAAGATACAGAGGACAGAAAGATATAGAAGAAGATGATCCGCTATGGCAACCCCTAACGGGAGCAGCCAAAAGAAGAAAAAGTGCTTTTGTGATGTTTGTTCATATGTCTGTCAATCAAAGTTATTATTTGCTGTTTGTTACTAGCTGAGACTTATGTATGTAAATTTTCAGCATCTACACTCTACAGGGTGGTCCAGATCTAATTATGCAGATCCAGATTGTCTGGATGACTTTGATTTATGCGGAGACAATTCCAGTTCGGCGCAAAGACGATTCTCCATGTCGTCAGTTCGCACATTTCTCAATGGTCCGGGATTTTTCGGGTGATTTTCTGTGTAATAAACTTAATAAGTTATAGTGTAATGACAATTGCATAATTAGATCTGGACCACCCTATATTCTGTGTATAGTCATTTCCAGTCCTGAGCTGCCTCACTAGCAATTTTAGTTTCACTTTTTGGGGTCAATTGTGTCTTTCATTTAACTATGGTATTAATTCACTAGTTTCTGTACTTCTCAAAAAGTCACTCTATGTGTTTTACTTTCTTAGCAATTTTAGTGAACAGATGTAATCAGTATTAAATAGGCAGGCAGAACTACTACTTTTTACTGTATGATAAAACTACGGTATGTCCTTATTGTTAAAACTGATAAATTCTACATTCTCCAAACAAATACAGGGCAACAAGTAGTCTAAGTAAGTAAAGACTTAAGTCCAAAGCTAAAATTATTTGGTAATACGACACTGGTTGAAACTAACGTCTATGGCCATCTGGAAATCGAGTATACCTGATGTAGGAAGTGTAGAAACTAGTTAAGGATAAATTAATATAAAATTGAATAAATTTAATAAAATAAATAATGGTAAAAGACACAAACCAGGATTCTAGTGGTTACAGTCAAGACCTGTAGACTCTATAGCTCTCCAGTTCCTGAGCTGAACACCATAATGCTATAGAGTACATTTAGCCTTTTTTTGTTCTGATTTAAATAATTCATATGTTGAAAACAATTTCATTGTCAACACGTAGTTCAGAATTTAGTCATGAGAGCGGGGTATGTCTGACACAGGAATAGGACTGTCTAATTTCTTAATCTCTTAATAAATGATACTTTTTGGCAAAATTCATGATTAGGAATCTGGTAATATGCAGTAAGTTATTTTTGGAGGTACTTATTCATTAAACTATATATAATTTCAAGTAACATACTTCTCTAGATGTATCATAGAATGTTTCCTTCTTCACACAAAGGAGGATCAAAACAGTTAAACACAATTAAATATAGACAGCTCTCTTTGTATTTGAAATCCATAATTTCTTGTTTACTGTAAGAGCAGCACTATACCCAAAATTTATACTGTTATTTATATGATATATATGGCTCCCCTAAAATAATATCAAGTCAGTCTCAAATTTTTTATTCTTAAAATTAAGTGTCTCAAGAGGAAGAATTGTCAATTTTTTACAAGGTAAATGTGACACTGGTGCTGCCACAAGTAGTTTTTATTTTTTATTAATTTATTCATTTTAGACCAATTTATTTGATTACTTTTAGTTAAATCTCACCAGAATTAAGTACAGTGTACTTTTTTTGCTTTGAATTTTAGAGTTGTACAGCCAGCTTTACCAGTATAATGGGTTACATGTACCACATAAAGAAATGTGGTAAGAAAGCATCAGAGCTTGAAAATCTAATGATGAATTGTAAGCACTGTGGAAAAGCATACAAGTCTAAAGCGGGACTGGAATATCACATGAAGTCAGAGCATGGTCCAGTAAGTTACATTTCTTTCTGTTTTTTTGCAAGATGTTCTAATACCAGAAACTGTCATTTTAGTCCACTTTTCCTTCTACCATGCCATACCTGTACTTCTTCATCTTCTTTTGGCTGCTCTCGTTAGGGGTCGCCACAGCGGATCATCTTTTTCCATATCTTTCTGTCCTTTGCATATTGGTCTGTTATACCCATCACCTGCATGTCCTCTTTTATCACATCCATAAACCATCATGCCATACCTGTACTATAAATGTGCCAGACTGCCATTTCTTATATCAGCCAGTCAGTATTTAATATTTATTTTACCAACTGTCAGATCTACGTATAACTATCATAAAGTGTTTAATGAAACAAACAGGACATACATTTGTACATTTTTTTTTGTATTATGCCTGTTCCTTCTTTAGGAAAATCCATCACAATTTAAGCAATCTTTAGCTCTAGGTAATGTTTTATCTTTTTTTTAAACTATGTCTCTTTAATTTGATCTAATTTATATTTTCCTTTCTTCTATAAATTTTAATAGTGTCATTAGTCATTTTTTGTGTTTGAAAATTAACATACTGTGATTGTAATTATTTTATTTGTTTAGTACCTATCATTAACCAAACAACATGGATAGCCACTGTGACACAATCATATTGTCTAACATACAATATTAAAAACTCAAACAAATGAGAGTTATCAAGGAATAAACAGTATGAAAATATAGCTAATATTTTGTAGAACATTAAACATATATTACGAGTATATCTGTGTCATACTTTATGGAATAAAACAATGTACATGCTTTTAAGAAATATGTGCCTTTCTGTTCATTATAGAAACACTTAAGTTTATTGTTTCAATCATAGTTTTGGAGGAATATTATCTTTTCTGGCTTCTTTAAAGATAGAAATCATTAACAGAGCTTCTTGTAATTTAGCATAAGGAATTAATAGCAACTTGAATTTGTAAAAAAAAAAAAAAAAGTGGGAGTAAATTAATAAATACACAATAATGAATGTGTAAACTAGCAGAATAAAAGGCTCTTGTATTGTGAAAGTAAATGCATTAGTATTGAAAGCAATTCAGTGTCATAAGTATTTTTTGAATATCACTGTAGCAATGACCAGTATGTAAGATCACCTGCAGCTGAGGTCTGCAAAAAAGACTGGCATTTGCAAGCAGTTCAATTTACTGACTACAAGAAACATTGGGCAAGTAAGGTATGTCATTCTTATTGTGATTATGGAGAAAATTAATGAGATGCTTAAGCTGCAAATAGACAGCAATATTATAATATACGGTAGACAGTATTGGATTTACTATTCAGTCCTACTTGAATATGACACTTTCTGCTACTTAGGGACTTGTCTATACACTACGTACAGTACAGTACCCCTGCCCCCTGGTGGGGCAGATAACCTTCTTGCCTGTTTTAATGAAATGAATATAATCAACTAAAATTTCCAGGTTAGTTTTCCTCTTAATAAATTCCTCTTTTTTTCAAAACTTATTTATATCTGTATATGAAATTACTTCCAGGATTAGTAGTTTTCCTGTATTATTTGAAGGCTCCCATGATGTATTATTCTCCGGTAATCCTAGAGTATACTGACAACCTGAAGTTCGATTAAAGATTCAGGCATCCATTAGAGCCAGTTAGGTTACTGCGACATGTGATTACTTAAATTTGCCTCTTCTGCTGTTATATCTGAGGAGAAGGAAATAGAGGTTCAAATCTCAGTTGAATTTCTCTAATTAAGGTCCAATTAAGGTTCTTTCTAAAATCTGCATTACAAGAGCTAAATCCTTGTCATCAGTCTTTTCTTACTCATGCAGGCATCTTCAGAACACCTCTCACATATGTGACTATACATAACAGTCCCACTCCTGGTCAAAAGAAATCAATTTTAATAACGTTGTTTCTAAAATCAATATGGTAGTATGAATAAATATTTTTTACAGACACCAGAGAGCAGTGAAGAGGATGCTGAGAAGAATGAGATGGATTCAGTAGAGGCATGGACAGCAAGTGGCAGGGTAAAGAGGCGGTCAGCTCAGCTGGCAATATACCATCTGCAAGAGATTGCCATTGAGGAGCTATCTAGAGAGTGGCCCAAAAGAAAAGTGCAACAGGATCTGGTCCCTGATGACAAAAAGGTTGTAGCCTTAAACTCTAGTGAGAAATAAAACATGATGTTGTTTATGTTAGTGTTTTACTTATTGAAAGATAAACTGAGGAATATTGCTATGTTTTGCATATACTAAGGAAGAAATAGAAAAAGTGCTGCAGTGGTTAAGACTGTTGACTCACAAATCTAAAGACCTGTGTTTGTTTCTTTACTTAGTCATTGTCTGTGTAAAATTTCCCTGTTCTCCTCATGCCTACATGGATTATCTGCAAGTATTACTGCTTCCTGCCTCTAAAATACATTTTTGTTTGGTTAATTGATTGCATTTGGCCAAAAAGCATGTTTTTCTTGTGCTAAACTGTGCCTGGGTGTGTTCTGGCTACCCATGACCTATAAGTGAGATGAAAAATGGATGAGGGATTTGAATTATGCAGTGTAAATTTGTTTGAACAGAATTTAATACCTTAAAAAAAACAGATTTGCTGATCAAGAATGCTATGTATAAGTTTAAAAACTTGAGTTGTATGTCTGGTGGCACGGTAGTTACAGTTGTTTTGTAACAGCATGGTCTGCATGGTAGTTACAGTAGTACGGCTTCATTATAGCTCCAGTAACGTGGGTTGGATCCATTGTATTCCCATCCACTCTGTATGTGTAGTTTATACATTCTTTTCCTGTCTGTATATGAGTTTAACCTCTACATCTCAGATGTGTAAATCATGAATGTGATTAGTACAGTGAATCCCAGCTATCACTGAGTTTTTCAACAAGAACACTGGGACAAGTTTAGAAATGTGTTGAATGCAGATTTTACAAAAGTATTGGAAAGTTTTTCTTCATGCAAAGCACCACAGATACATGGAATAAATGACCAACTAGAGGAGAGTAGAGTAAGACTTTATAGACCTTCAGTTCATGACTTGATGTTATTTTGGAAAATCTAGGTGAATGAAGGACAAGCTTGTTGGATTGAATGGCCTGTTCTCATCAAAATTGTTGTAATGTTCTAATGTACATAACACAACATTCCCAAACCTGCTTAATCCAGAGCTGAATTATTTCCAAGTGTGAATGAGCATAGGTTTGTTTCCTGTAATAGACTGTTTCCTTGTCCAGGATTCATTGCTACATCTAATGCTTTTGCCAGGATAAGATATAGCTTCATGCAGTCTTTCATTTAGTTGGAAAGCAGAAGGATATATCACTATATAGATTTTTTTTTTTTCATTATTGTGAAGGAAAATGGTATTTTTTGTGTGCATAGTACTCAGTAACAATGGGCTCATCAACTATATGCTTTCTTTCCTCAGTTAAAGTATGCAAGACCTGGACTACCAACATTTAAACAAGATACGTTGCAAAAATGGAAAAACAAAATAAAAGTGGAAGGAAAAGTGCAATGTCCAAACCAGGTATACATATACTTTCGCTAATTTAAAATTCAAATGAATTTTGGATTTTTTTAATGTAATTTTGAAGCCCTGGATCATATCAAACAAGAAATAGTGGATATTTCAGGCTTAGTAGAATACAGTGGAACCTCGGTTCACGAACATCTTGGTACACGTACAAATCGGTTTATGACCTAAAAGTTTGCCAAACTTTTGCATCTGTTCACGACCACAGACTCGGTATACGAACAAGCCAGTTTCCCATTCGGCTTGTGCGTGCCGATGATTTCCGCACGTGTTCAGTCTCTCCCTGTGCATTCCTTGTGGAGAGAGAGAGAGAGAGAGAGAGAGAGACACACACTCACCCACCCTTTACTGAAAGGGTGCAAAAACGATGGAACATTATACTTGAGTCATTGTAGTTAGGCCAAAAATAATATACTATAAAGATTTTGACAGTGCAAAAGTGAAGTAGATATTTCCCCATCTAGTGTTCAGAAAGGGTGTGATCACAAAGTAACAGAACACGACGTAGTCCTAGTTTTGGGACAGTAATAGGGTCAAACATTTGAAATAATGAATTATCATGCTAGATCGAAGAATACCGTAAGTTAATGTGGGGACAATGAAATGGTAAAAATAATCACTTGGGGGCTATGTTAGAAGTTCCATAATCCAGCAGAGGGTAGATTTGATGTCCATTATTTATGGAGCCTGAAACAACACTGGGAACAACAGGCTTCTGGATTGGGTGATATCCCCTTTAAATGTTAGTTGGTGTTTGGAACTGCAAGAGAGACTTGGGGTACCAGAGCAAGCACCAGGTGTACAGTTCTAAGGTTTTCACACAGTAGAATAAGAGAAAGATACTGGAGGTGAGATGAGGAATGCTTGCTTAAGGTGGCATTAGCCACTCCATGGGGTAGGCAGGTATCTATATCCCATGTAGTCAGACCTTGAGGGGAAATACTTTATTTTTTTGTATATTTTGTACTTTGTGTTACTTCTTGTGTTGTCCATCCCAATTATTTTATTTTTTATAATAACAACACCTTTTTCTGCTTCTTGAGGTTATACAGATTTAGGGGAAGCTTGATAGCATCCTTATTGGTCTGAATTATCACTATATTGTAAAAGGTTGTTCATAATTTAAAGTTGGAACCGGCATGTGTACACCTGTGATTGCTCCGCTTTCCAGACTATATAATTTTATATAAAGTAATAAAGTAGATAACATTTAATAGTATTAGACCAGCAACTGATGCTACTACTTACGCTAAATTTATTTTATTGGATCTTAATTTTCAATCATTTGATATTTTTGTTTATTATAGTACAGTGAGAGACTCCTTAAATGTAGTTGACAAGCAACAGATAGGAGCAAGATGTACACAGGAATGCAAACTCTGAACTCCTCATGAGGTTACTATACTTAGCAGCAGAGGTCATTTTGGCTTTTGAATTAAATAATGCTCTGTTATGCAGTTATGAGTCGCCATATTTAAAATTCAACAAATGTCAAATTATCCCCATTTTGTTAGGTATAAAATAAGACCAGCTGAAAATGTATACTTGAGGAATTTCCTGTAAATTACACCTGGCATTGGCAACCCAAAAATTCAGTTTTTATTTAAATGTTACAAAGGAACATGTTATCATTGTATTATGGGTTATAGATTTTTTCTGTAGATGAATCAGCTTTTAAATTATGGGATCTACACAATTTTACATTCTAAATAACTACACCATATAGCTAAACGATAGTAGGTACTTGACCATCGCATCTATATCAACTTGTTGAACATCCCATTCCAAAACCATTAATGTGGAGTTGGCATTCCCTTTGCAGCTATAACAGGCACCACTCTTCTGGGAAGGTTTTCTACAAGATTTGGAGTTGGAGGGTGAAAAATGCAGATATTTCAGCAATATTAATAACACTCCCCAAATTACACTTTACTTGAGGACATTGTTGTAATTATTGCTGAGGGGCTTGATTAAGGTTCTCTCCTCTCCAGTATGTTTCCATCTCTACAGTCTCTAGATTCTTACTTAGATCTACTCTGGGTAATTTCTTTCTCCTGTAAAATATGTCTATTACTATTATTTTTAATTCTTGGTGGTATTTATTATCTCCTGTGACTAAGCTTCTAATGGTAGAAGGGATACCTAACCTGTTAAATATTTTTGCCATAATTTTTATTTAAGTTATGATCTTTCTCATTTTTGTCAGTGCTGTCACTCTGTTTTCTTGATGTTGATTTTCAAACTATAGTTGGTCTCCTTCTCTCAGTCAGTATTGCCAATGTAGAGTTATAGACTGTCTCTAGTTACATTCAATATTTTCTATTTTATTGTTCTTTGGTTTTCATCTACTTCTAGGTTTTTCTTTCTATTGGCAGGTGGGGTCATTCATTTTTTGGATCCCTGTCTTCACTAAGGCTTGTTGATTTGTCCACTTTACTTTAAAATTCCTGAGTTTGTTTTTCCAGCAGGCTTTTTACTCCTGCCACTTTAGTTACCATCATGCCTTTAATTTTCTCCAGCTACTTCATCTTCTTTTATGCCTCAGTTGATTCACATATAAATATTTTCTCTACTTTTTGCAATCTTCAATTGATATATATTTTTTTGGTTCAGTCCTCCTCCTTTTTGTTTCCCAGTACTTGTTCCAATTCACTTGAGTTCTTTAATCCATTTAATTTTAATTTTCATATGTATAAATTGTGGTCTGTTTCTGAACTTGGGCTCACATATGTTTCATGCTAATTTTATACCAACACTCATATACAGATAAGCTGGTATCTTCATTCATCTTCACACTTTTCATATGAAAGTTTGTGAATTCTGTTTATTTTAGTTTTTTCTCTTTTTAAATAATATTTTGTTACTTTTATCAATTATATTTTTGTGGTCTTCGAATTAGGCTGATTCTAGTTATACTTTCTTTTTGTTTTGGGGGGGTGATACTTCTATTTTATTGTATTTGTTATTATTATTATTATTATTATTTTGTGATGCCACATTGTTTATCAGTGGATGCCAGCATTTTGTGACTCTTTTGCCTAGAATTGGTTGTTCATTGACAAGACTGCAATTCCTAAAAGTCATGACAATTAAAATCATTAGTGTGGGTGCTGTTTAAACAAATATTGAGGATCAGGTGTCATCCAAAATTGTAGATAACAAAACTTGAGTGCTTCTTTGTAGATGCTTTGGTTAACAGACTTCCAAACTAGATTTTTGAGACTTAGATTTTAAGTTACATGTTATGTTTAGTCACAAGATTATCTTTCTGGTCTTGGTCCCAGATAGTCTCCTACTTACACTATTGCAGGGAGAAAGCATATACTGTACCTCCCTTTATTATATTCCTTTTTCAGAAATCTAACCGATTACTTTGTGCAACTACCTTTATTGTATATGTAAGCCAAACACATTTACTGATGCTTTTCATTGTACCATGATTAATTCCAGTTTAGCTAACCTCATCCTTTGCACTTCTAAGGTATGGCAAAATATACCTCTCAGTAATATTTTTTTTCAAATGTCAATCTTCATTCTCAATTTTCAGGGATTTTTGTGATTAATGATCATGATGGTCCTGTTTTCACCACTGCTAAATGAGTTTTCTTTTCTTGTCCAGCCAACTTTTATATTGAGCAAATGTGAGATTAAATTAGATTTATTTTTAAGCAAATGTGAGATTAAATTAGATTTATTTTTATTAATATATTATTAATGTATTAATAATACTTAAAGATTATTATTATTATTGTAAATGTAAAATCACCAAGATCTCCTTAATGGTGATATTAAGAGGGTAATTGTAGTAAATATTTTTAATAAATTCTAATTATTAGTACACTGTACCTATCATACTCAGTTTACATAGAATTTGATTAGGATTTCACTGTATTAATGCACAGTAAAATATATGAATTTGTCAAGTGTCAAATAGGTAGCATCTCTTTGAAAAAAAATCTGTTTGCTTAAAGAAATGTGCACAAATATTCCAAATATAGATATTAAAAATTATCAA
The DNA here is from genome assembly GCF_016835505.1 of Polypterus senegalus. Classification (NCBI taxonomy): domain Eukaryota; kingdom Metazoa; phylum Chordata; class Cladistia; order Polypteriformes; family Polypteridae; genus Polypterus; species Polypterus senegalus. The sequence continues at coordinate 262,263,620 of NC_053156.1, read as the reverse complement.
GCTATAATTTTGAGTTCTTCATAACTTGTGCCTTCTTTTCATTAAAATAATTGATTATGCCTGATGTTGTTCTTATTTTTGTTTTTCGGATGTCAATGAATGCTACACTTTGCATTAATCTGTTGTTTGTTTTAGTGGATTTTTGTTAAAAGCATTTTAGGCTATTATTAATTTTCATGGGTATGGTTAATTATAATTCCTCAGGCCCATGGCTATCTTCTATGTGGACACCACAGAAGTAAATACTGTCACACACATGATTCTCTATCATCACTGTATACGTTACTGCTTTTAATTTTAGAATACATTATAATATTGCAATTTATAAATATAAAATACTGAATATAAAAAGACAAAAGGTAAGCACATGACACTATTTGTTGGTCACAATGACAGAAAGGAACTTAAAGATGTATTTTTTTATATATGTGTATTTAATTGAATGGTTAAGTTAAGCATGCAAGTGTGTTTTTGTTTTTATTTTTCCTTAAAGGGATGTATTTCTGTTTACACTAGTATTTCTGGGTTGAAAGCTCACCTTTGCCTGTGTTCTAAGGTAAGTGATTTTCTGTTTCTCCTTAAAGTGAGACTTATATACATCTTCCACAATTTTTAAAGAATATACCATATGTAAACACACCTTGTTCAGTTTTAAAGAATATGTAATAATTTATTGCAACATCCTCTAATGTTTCACTATAAAAATACTGATTTAAAGAGATACTTTACTTATCTTAAAGGATGTGTGCCTTAAATGGAGTTAACAGGTCATTTGGCACTCCTCTGTGAGTTGTTGCTCAAGTTGTTTCTTTCTTTTAGGTCTCATTCACCTTCCTTAATTCAACTGCAATGTTTTAACACTGTCACAAGAACGAGACATGGACAGATAAAGGTTTGGGGCAGCCACCCGTATAATGTGGTATCCTGGCTGCAAAAGTCGTTTTAACAAATAATCAGCACTGAAGTGCATTCAACTGAGTCCAAAACAAGACTGAGGAAACAAAGGAAAAGGGGCAGGTTTTAAAGGGGGAGACAGGAAGTGAGGTCATATGGATCCGGCACGTGGTCTTCCACCATTGGTTCATAGCCGGACGTGACATCAGAGGGACTGGAGCTGGTGTGGCCGACTTCCATTGGCTCAGTCCCGGAAGTGTTGTCAGGAGAGCCAGGTGAAATCCCCCGGGAATGGTCTACAGGCAAGGAAGAAAAGAGTCAGTGCACTCTGCCACACCCCGGCATGCCTCCGAACTGCCTTCACTCAAGCCCTTTAGCTGCCTCCCATGCGCACGTGTGTGACAACACTTAATTAGACTTCACAGCTGATGGATTTGCAGTTTCATGGTTTAGAAAGTCTTGGGTATTTACTGACAACATGACTGATTTCTTAGAGTGTTAAAAGCTACATATAGAGATATTGTGTGCATTTTTCAGTTTACCAGAGATGGAACATTCTGTTAAGAATTATGGCTATATTTTGTTTTGATTGTTTATTTTGTAATTTAATTTGGACAGTGTTGGAGACATCAGATGCTCTTTAAAATTAAGCCTAATATGTTTTAAGAAGAAAAAGTGCAATATGCTAATCTAATTTTTTTTGTTTTTACTAAATTTTCAGTTTTACCAAACTCTCCAGTATATAGCACATACATGAATTTTATAAATTACTTTGAGCCAAGGTATATAGCAAGTAAGCTTATTAATTAGGATGTTTTCTCTAGTAAATTATATTAATTATAATATGTGTGACATAGTTCAGGATATGTGTACATATTACATAGTGTACATAGCAAAAAAAATGTTTTTTCTTGCATGTCTCCTCAAAACAGTTATACAATACCAACAAAAGGCACACACACATACAAAGTATATATACATGAAGAACAACATTGTGTGTATGTTTAAACGTATGTGTAAAACAATGCACACAGAATTTGTATGTTACAATACTTATATGATTTGATGTTCAGTAACCTAATTGCCTGTGAAATCTAAATCCCTGAATCTGCTGGTGCAAGTGCCAATGGTCTTATACCATTTGTCAGAAGGAAGGAATAAGAAAAGCAACTGTTTATTTTGGCTGAAATCTTTAATAATACTGTTTGCCTTTCTGAGGCAGCGTGTGTTAAATATTTTTACAAAAAGAAGGCAGCTAGGTGACAGTAATACTCTGTGTCACCTTCATCACTGCTGCAGTGCTTTACAATTTCGAATGTGATGCAACCAGTGAGGAGAGACTCTACTATACATCTGTAGAGGTTAATAAGAACAGATAGAGAAATCTGCATTTTCTTCACATATCTGAAGAAATAAAGGCATTATTTAGCCTAATTTAAAATAGATTCAATTTGTTGTGCTCACTTAATTTCATCAGTGATAGTTGTTCCAAGAAATATAAAGCTGTTTACCCTTTCCAGAGAATCCTCTTGAATGTTTGATGACAGTTCTGGCAACAGGTCAGCAGGTAAACCTCCTCTTTGTAAGCTGTTGGTGAACATTGTTTCTTTCTCATTGTTGGTGATCATCAGGAAATTTAATGATGGAGTTGGGAGTTTAGTCTGGCCAAGGAGTACAAAAAGGAGTTTAGTATATTATCCTGTGAAGTGCTTATGCTGAGAGTTAGCATAGTTGTTGTGAGGTTCCTAGTCTTCAGTCAGTTGGGAAATCCGAAATCCAATTCCAGAGTGTGCTGCTGTAATAAATTCAGGAGTCTGGTGATCAGCATTTACAATATAACAGTGTTAAATGCCGAAATGTATTTAATAAACAAGACTCTGATATTACAGTTTTTATTATCCAGCAGACCCACATGACCCTGTAGTTAGGATTTAGCCGGTTGGATAATGGATGGATGAATTATCCAGATGTACCAGGATGGTATGGAGTGTAGAGTATATGGCATTCTCTTTGACCTAGTTATAAAGATACACAAACTAGAAAGAATCTTGACTGTCTGGTGTCCCAGCACTATTTTGTCAAAGCAATTTTTAATAGTTGGAGTGAGTATGGCTACTCTGTAGTCATTCATATTTACTTTTATTTCCACAGGGAAAATTGCTGTTTTTTTGAAGGAGGTGGAGACCACAGGTTTTCTCATTAAAATAATAACAAATTAACTAAAGATGTCAGCTAATTGGTTGCTACATTTTTGTAAAACATGCCCTGAAGTTCCATCTGTTGATTAATGCTGCCATGAAATCAGCAACTGTAATGGTGACTGGAAAAAGGCTCATAAAAAACAAGTTTATGTGAACGCATATGTTATCTTGTAATGGATTGGCATCCCATCCAGAACTGGTTTATGCCTTACTTTCTGTGCTTCCAAGATACACTCCAGCTCCCCACACCACTGATAATATGCACCACAAACAAACTGTTCATGTGTAAGTTTTTTGTAGTTAAGCGACTGTGACTGAAGAAGGCCTTTACTTTGTTGACAGCAGTATTTCCCCAGGGAAATTAATAACATCCCCATTTCTGTCATTTGCTATTAAAGAAGTCTCTATGGCTTGCAGTATATCTTGCTAAGTTGGCCATTTGAGTTTTTATGAAAAGATGTAAATAGTCACAACTTTTCCAGTTTTTTAGTTCTTTTATGACATTAGTAAACTCACTGCTCACCATGTCAGAAAAAGATAAAGGACCAATAAAGTTGCCCTTTTATACTGTAGATCTGTCGATCTTTTTAGGAAATGAAAATGGGCAATTATCTGACTTTTGATCATATGCTCGTCACCCATCGTACGCCAGGTATAGAATATTTTGGACTCTTGACTGGATACTGGATACTTGAATCTGAATCATATGCTCATGACCTATTATGTGTATCTATATATTATTTGTGGAAATGAAAGATGAGAGTCCTTGGGATTCTGTGTAGTCACAAACTGTGGGGTTTCCCCTACTGTTTAAAAATATAAACAGAACATTACATGTTTTAATTTTTTCCTGTAACCCCAACTGTAATTGGATGGATTTTACATTTTTTGCCTTCTACAATAGGGTAATTTTGAAGCTGGGAAATATAAGTGCTTGCTGTGTAAGAAAGAGTTCATCTCAGAAAGTGGAGTGAAGTATCATATCAACTCAGTTCATGCACAAGTAAGCAATGATATAAAGGACTCTCAAGTGAGATTTCAAATTATTTTTGTGACTGATTAAATACCTGTATAATATTTACTTTGTTGTTTTTTTCAGGTAATATGTTTTGCTTATTATTAATAAATTGCAGTTACTAAGAATCAATTATTAAAATACTGTAAAATGATTACAGGGAACTTTATTGGGACCATTGTACTTTATGAAATTGCAGCAACATCATTTTGTTACAGTCATAAAAACAAATTTCACACTAACAAGAAAAAAATAAAATAGCTAAATGTGTACCAAACTTATTTCTACTGATCTCACTGACATTGTCTTACAAATGTTATTCAGATACCTCATTTCAGTCAGTGTGACTATCAATCTCATTCTTTTCACTACTTGTAAGTGTGGAAGGGGATACGGACTGACAGGTAGGCTGAAAGCTTAATTCAGTTACTTAGCCCCCACATCAGCATCACAATCTAGTATACCTCTTGCAAAACTTGTAATGTTACACCAAATCTTTGTTTAATATCACAATCACCTCATTCATGAACAATACCCTAATGAACTTGAAGAGAAGAAGCCATTATTTTCCAGGAGGTTACCATGACCTCAGATTTGGATATGTCAATTCTTAGCCCAACAGCATTACAATCAGCTGCAAACTGTCCAGGATTTTAAGAAGCAATTCACCCCACAGATTCAGATTAGGTGAGCCCGTTCATCACACTCCACCAAGTTTCTCTGTCATTCTCTGCTGAGTGCTGAAGGCTTCCTTTAGTACAACAGAGTCATTAGATTGCCATCAAATCCAATGTCTCTAAAACATAGGTTCATAGGTTTCACAATAGCACTAAATAGGAAGGGGTCATGTATGGTTTGCAGAGTGGCTTGCAATGTGACGCCATGGGAAGTTAAAACAAATGGCATTGCTTAGGATGATGTTCAGTGGCAATTCTGGGTCTTGAAGACACAAAAAAAGGCAAAATTATGACTAGAGAAAAAGAAATTAGAACCACTGCTCTAAATGCTTAAATACTCTGAATAATTGATTGGTACATTGAAGCAAACAACATTCAAACATTTCCTCTGTGAGAATTGAAATTGTATAAAGACGACCCTGTCATCCACCAGAACAAAGTCCAGCTTTATAGCACCAAGCCAGGGGCCTGTGCATATCCCATCACCTACTGGGGGCCTGGCCTCTCCTCTATAGTAGCTACAGTGTATCAGAGAGACTATCCTTGATCTGGAAATATGGTTCCAGAGTCAATATCGTGTGTAGAGTCTGACTATATCTGGCCAGTATTTGTCAATGTTCTGCATGAGCTTCAGCTCCTTCCCTGCGAGAAAAGTTCTGTTTTGTGAAGTTCTGTTTTGTGTCCCATTAAGGTTAATAATGCACAAATCCATACACTTGATCTTACTCATTCACTTTCTGGGTGTTAATCCATGTGGCAGCTCCATGTGGGTTTGTCAGACTGAGCTTAAAAGCGCTATGTGGATCACCCATCCACTAGGCACTCACTGACAAATGCAACTCCCTGGTCTGACTCCAGGAGCGGATTCCTAGTATCCCTATTCCAGGAAAGATTTCCTTTGATTTAATCAAATCTGTCACAAGGATCATTAATTATTTGCTCTTTGTTTGGCACCTCCTTTTAGACCAATTTACCATCGTACATAGCTCCAGACAACATAGTTCTACAGATCACTAAGGCACACAAGCACCCCTAGACTATCATGTTTTCTATCAGGTTTTCAGTTTTTCAACAGTTCTAAGTAATTCTTTTTAGGATTTTGGTGACATTATATTAATTCAGAATAAGCATGTTTATGTAATCTATTAGCCATGTTCCATGAATCACTGGTTTCTGTGTTGTACTTTTTGATGCCTGTGTTGGCTCCATCTCCTTGCTGCACTGTGTTTGACAAATGTAAGTTCAAAAACACGATGAATAGTTTTACAGTAGTCTGTCTTTTTTGACAAAATTTAAGTACATATCTTTTGAAACATTTTCAAATGATATTGTTGAAAATGAAAATGTTTCCTTAACTTTCATGTCCTACAACAGTACTTGACAAAGAAAGAGTGGAGAAATTATTCCAACAGGAAAGTCTACTGTAAAATGATTCTTATACAATTGTATATGTTAATATTTAAGGTAAGCATATGCACATCACTACATCATAGCTTACAGCTTGTGTATATGTTAATACTTTGTTGTAGTCTTATTACATTTGTTATTGTTTCCTTCACAGGACTGGTTTAGCATTACTTCTGAAGCGATGAAAAGTTTAAAAACGGTTACAAAACGAAACCAAAGGGCAGAATATGTGAAGAGAACACGAAAGAAGAAGCCATCTCTAAGACTCAGAATTAAGAACAGGTGGCTTTCACAAAGACCTACTGCAGCTTGTTTCATTAGCCTGAAGAGCAGTGAAGACAAACAAACAAATAAACAAAAGAACTGCTATGATTTTCATGACAGTGACAGTGAAAGTGAAAGCAAAAGCAGCAGCAGTGGCTGTGAAACAGATGAGGAAGATGAGAATTAGTGGTTTTGTAGTATAAAAAATCTCTTCATAAAAGCAACTGGGATCTCTTGCTTCTTTTTATTTCACCTTATTCAAGATAACTAATTGCCAGCTCATTCACCAGTATTTGATAGTGCCGTTATCACTCCCACTGATCTGTCATATCCATGCTTTTGTGATTATAAGATTTACAGATATATTCCTGCTGCATTTTTAGGGACAGATTAAAATCTTTCATTAATATTTTGTGTATGGATGTTTGGCAGCATATAAAATGTGTGCAATTTTAAAGAAAAAAAAATACTAAAACTGGTAATGCTAGTAAAGATACTAAAATTAATTTTAGTAGAAAGAGGGAATATTTAAAATATTCTTTAGAATCGAAGATATTACTGTATGTGAAAGCGGAAAAAATGTTGCCAGTGGGAGATCTCACATAGTGTAGGAAGGCATTATGTATTTATTCTATTTGAAAATGTCAAAGAGAAAGAGGAGGAAGTAAAAATGACAAAAGAAAAACTGTAATTTTTATGTCTTAACTGTTGAAATGTGTGTATGATTATGGGTGTGTATTTAATTTGTATGTGTGCTTAAAAGTTGTAAAATCATTCTTTTATTTCAATTTTAAAGCAGTACAACTTATTCAATTAATTCCATTAAATAAAAACTTGCACACGTGAGTAAAACCTGTGCAAAATAATTAAAAAAATTAGTGTGATATGTTTTTGTTGCTTTTTTGGTATTATTTTCATGAAAACTTTAATATAATTATGCATATAAATTCAGTCACTATCTATCAGTAGCTGTGATGATTATTAATGTAGTAATGGAAAAGGAAGAAAATGGTCCATTTTTGTATTTTGAAACCACAGTCCACTATAAGATACAGCATAAAAGGCTAACCTTGCCACATAAACTGTGCCAAAAAACACACTAGCTGCAACTTGCCCTGCTCCTTTGAATTATATTAACTCCTCATAGAATATAATTTTCTTTTCTTTCCAATCCAGTGAAGGAGACATCCCAGACTAAAGACAGTGCATGGCGAACTCTCTTGAGAAGATGAAAAATGTTGTGATGATATAAGTAAATTATTTACACAATATCATCAAGCATAACCCCACTGAGATCATGTCTGATATGAATGTACTGAAGGCTCATTTCAAGTTACTGCAAAAAGATGTTGCCTCAGTCAGTTTCATAACTGAGTTCCATACAACAAGGTGAAGACCTAATTGGCAAAGCTCACAGAGACAGAAGAACATAATCATCTGAAATAATTCTTCACATCCTGTTGTAATTATAAAGTGATTTATGAAATATTAAGATTGCTGAAATGTCCTTTGTGAGGAATTCAAGATGCAAGACTTCTGGTCTGAAAGAAATAAAATCAACTTTTCTTAGGACTTTACTGCTAAAACAAACCACTGTCAGAAAAGCAATGAACATTCTCATTAGGTTGGTGAGAGCAATAGGAATTGCCCATTTTTTGGTCATTCCCTTGTGTCTCAAGCTTTCTATTAGTGGTCACTAAAGGAGTTTTTTTTTTTGCAACGCGTCAGGTGAGGCGATAAAAGCTCTTGACCAGTTTTGAATTATTTGCCTGGTACAATGCTCTCCTCCTGTTGTATTCAACTTGGATCTCTGCTGGGCTTTTGTCATGGTTACTTCTACCTGAGCGTGGCCCTGAGTTGGTGATCAGTGCTGATTTGTTTTTTGTTTTATAACCATTATTATTATTTTTTTTGAATGGCTGCAGTGGTGGACCTCCAGAGCATAAATGTTTTTGGATGTATAGGGTTTTGTTTAGAATGATGTTTTTTCCTGAGATGTGTTTTTTGAGACAACGTTTGCCTAGCCAGTATACACTGTTGTATAGATGCTTGTGGCTTTATGGTCTCTTTTTTGCTTTTCCTTTGATGTCACTTTACTGCTGTCCTCTCCATTTTACAACACAGGTGATTCAAATGATGCTTTATGGAATGTTAGAGGCTTGAAAACCAGCAAGAAAAGATCCAGTATATCCAGATAATTAGGGTTTATTGACAGAGCTGTCGTAATGATCAAGGATAGCTATTGGTAAATTCAGTGGGCATCTTCTAGGCTTTAATGGGACCATGTTAATGAAATAGCAGACCCCTCCTAGAACACATTGTCAGCATTTACCCCATGATAAACAGTATTGGTTCATTAAAAGTAAAGAACTGATAGATGTGATATTTATTGTGTGTAAACCTTTCGAGAAAACGTTATTGGGAAACAAAAAGTGACATCAGGCTTTTCTCTGTGTCATTGTGTTGGATGTGCTTAATAAATGTATTATTGTTGTGGAATTTAGGAATGTGTATGCATGATGATCAAGATTAATTGATTGGTAGGGGCCTTGGAGCAGGTAGGATTGAAAGTAAATGTTCAAAAGTTGTCATTTCTACTAGTAAGTTGTGAAGGAAAGATTACTAAAAGGCAGGGATGGACTCAGACCTTAAGAAGGTAGAAAAGTATAAAAACCTGGGGTAAGATATAACCCAAGAATGGTGCCATGAAGTGGAAATAGGTTAGAGGATAAAGGCAGCATAGAAAAATGGGGTGGTATGTGAAAACAGGATGCCAAGCAAAATGAAGCTAAAGATTGATTTAAAAGTAGGTGTCACAAAACAGCTGTAGAAAGACACCACATATTGCATCATCATCATCATCTCCAGCCACTGTGTACTTTCATTTGTGGCCTTCTCTGAGGATTTAGTCACGCAAATTGGGGTTGTTTTATGATTAACTGCCTGCAGTGGGTTTTTACACAGTTGGTCTATCCCTACTTTGACTTATCTTTAATGAGACATTTTCTGTGTATTTGCATTGTTTATGTATTTATTTATTTCCTTTGTAACTTGAAAGATCTTGGAGCTATACTGTACATTTTGTAAACAGAAAATGGGCTATTTAAATAAATATTATTATTGTTGTTGTTATTTGTAAAGAAATTGGCCTTGCTTCAATTGTGAAAAAAATAACAGCATATTTAAAAAATGTTCCACAACTCTTGATGCTTACTGTTGATCTTATGTCCCCCGCAGCTAGTACAACAGTAGTGAAAAAGGACAGTGAGGAGGGCTGTACCCAGCTCCCCACTCATGACGTCATGCTTCCCACTCCCCTCGGCCCACAGCCTCTGTCTCAGATTAGAGCAAATATACCGCTCCTGCAAACGAATTGTGAATCTATTTGTGAATAACTAAATATCCTGAATTTGCATTGTTTTATTTCCTTTTCTCAAGAGGGATACTTAGAACAAAATATTAAATTAGCTTTTGTTCCTCTATATATAGGACTTATGCAGTATACACATTCCATTCATTTATTTTAAGATAACATACCTTCTCGTCTGCGTTGAGTTGTAAAAGTACTACTGCTTGACTGAGAATCTTCCATATTTTCAAAGAAACTCAACAAATCCTCTAAAGAATGTGATATTTCTATAACTGAATGTTCTCTGGTATTTGTACTGAAATTCTGTCAAACTGTGTTTTGGTCATTTGAAGCAACTTCAAATTAGAATTGTTAATTTCAAAGAGCCTTCTTCTGCATTTCGCTGAAAGGTTCTAAGGATATTTTGACTTCCCTGAGAACAGAACGTGCTCCTGATGTTTCTGCCATGATTACTGGCTGCTAGAAAATAAATATGATCCAGAGATGTTGTTAGTTCAGCAGGAAGTGATGTAAACATATATTTAAATAAGGAGGAAGTGATTTAAAGATATCTGTAATTCATTTGAAGATATCTCTAAATAAAGAGGAAGTGATTTAAAGATATCTGTAATTCATTTAAAGATATCTTTAAAGGGCCACAAACACAGTTCTCATTTAAAGATATCTGCAAATCATTTAAAGATATCTGTAAATCATTTAAAGATATCTTTAAATACAAGCTCATTTAAAGATATCTGCAAATCATTTAAAGATATCTGTAATTCATTTAAAGATATCTGTAAATGTATAAGTTCTCATTTAAAGATATCAGTAACAACCTTGACTAAAATATTCTAAGCCAAAGTGACATTTGGAGATATCTGTAATTGATTTAAAGATATCTGTAATTGATTTGAAGATATCTGTAAATCATTTAAAGATATCTTTAATTTCATAAAGATATCTTTAAAGGATTTAAGATATCTTTAAATGATTTAAAGATATCTCTGAATGATAATTTGGCTTGCCAACATTCACCATCAAAAGACATCCCATAACAAATTAACATAGTTTGGTTGCAGGCAGTGTGGTGCAGTGCTTAAGGATATGGACCTCAGACTCTGAGGGTGTGGGTTCACATTCATCTGATGACACTATGTGACCATAAGAAGGCACGTCACCTGCCTGTGATCCAATCGGAAAAATGAAGTGTAAACAATTACGTCTCAATTGTTGTATGTCACCTTGTACAAGAGTGTAAGCCAAAAATAAGTATTTTTAATAATGATATTAATTCATACATGAAGTTTAGTACTGGGCTATTGTGTTTATTGTACCTGTGCTGTTGTCTAAACATAACACCTACATTACATGTTTTGTAGATGTCACACATGTACTTCTTAAATATTTCATTTAATTATAAATAGGAAAAATATAGATATTTTTTGTAGTCACTGTTACTAACCCATTAAGAGTCCATCATTTGCTTGTGGTTTTAATGTTAGCTGTGGCTGCTGAATTTCCTTGCATTAAGTTTCTTATTAAGAAAGTAGTTTCTTCTTTTAATCGATTTTATTATTTAATAATGTTGGTAATTCAATTGTCTATTCTGTTTTTGTTTGGGTGGCTGTACAGCTTTCCCCGCACACATGTGGATAGATGATGTGTCTGTGGTCATAATGCTAAAGTTTCAACTTAAACCACTCAACTCCACTCAGCTCCTCTTGTTGTATTCCAGGAGTAAACATGGCCAGTTCGCTCTCTGCACCAAAGACAAGCAGTGAGCAGTGATCCAGTTTTTATGGGCTGAAGTTATATTGGAGTTGAAATCCAGAAAAGGCTTTCTGCACAGTATGGGGCAGTATTTACCACGACAAAGTGTTTACAAATGGATTGAGAAGTTCAAAAATGGTTGGACAAGTGTTAAGCACAAAGAAGGAATGGGGTGCTCATCCTATGTCCACTACCAACAACAACATTGAGCAAGTACATACTGTGATTCTGACTAACAGATGAGGATTTCAGCCCCTGGGTGTGACATTTTTTGGTTATAATATATTAAAATTAACAGTCTGGATTTTATGCCTAAGGAGTCTACCATCGACCGTGTCCTAGCACTGAGGGTTCTCACCAGTAGAATTTCTTTGTAGCCTTTGTCGATTCTCATAAAGCGTTTAAGTCAGTTGATCGAGCTGCCCTGTGGGGTATCTTGAAACTTCATAGGATCCACAGTTGCTGAATAGTTGATAGTTGATTCAGGGGTTTGTCAGGGGTGCGTTCTTGCTCCTACTCTGTTCAATGCTTGTATTGACTGGGTGTTGGGCACGGTCGTGGGGTCCAGAGGAAGTGGGGCATCGGTTGGTGAAGAAAGATTCACTGATCTTGACTTTTCTGACAAAGCTATGATGTTCACAGATTCAATGGAAAGTCTGATTGGGGCTCTCAAGAGACAACTAGGAGTCTGAGTGCCTAGGCTTGTGAGTGGCCTGGATAAAAACCAAGATCCAGGAATAGATGAGTGAATGTGACAAAATCTGCATAAATTATCTAGTAAACAATGAAAAGATCCATCTTGATACAAAAAAGAAAACATCTAAGTGCTGCCCAAATCAAGTACTTGATCCAACAAGCCATTGCCAAACTACCAGAGATAATGTCTATGTTTAAAGCACAAGTGGAAGAGGGAACTGGCCTTTCCCAGCAAGCAGAGTGCAAGCCAAGAACAATCAATATTTTCTGGACAGTGTGTCAGTCCATCACGAGAGGAACACACAGAAACACCTGAGCCAATTTAGGATCACAATTCAACCTCACCTGCATGTCTTTAGCTGTGGGAGGTAACCCACGTGGATATGGGGAGAACATACAAGTTTCACACAGGGTGGACCTGGGATGTGAAAAACAGTCACCTTTTTGTGAGGCAGTGGCACAACCACTGTGCCTGGGAGACAAAGTCAGAGATGCGAGATTGCATTGGTTTGGACATGTGCAGAAGAGATATGCTGGATATATTGGGAAAAGGATTTTAAAGATAGAGCTGCCAGGCAAGAGAAAAAGAGGAAGGCCTAAGAGAAGGTTTATGGATGTGGTGACAGAAGACATGCAGGTGATGGGTGGAACAGAACAAGATGTAGAGGACAGAAAGATACAGAAGAAGATGATCTGCTGTTGCAACCCCTAATGAGAGCAGCCGAAAGAATATGAAGAAGAAGGAGAAACACAACTACTGTGCCAAAATGTCACCCTTAGAGTTTTAGCATTACAGAAAAAAAATTAAATGAAATACTATCAGGCCCAGTGTTTTAGCATCTGGAATTAATCTTGCTAATGACTCTAGTATTTGAACCCATAAAATTAGTTTCTGTTTGAAGTGAATATTTATTAAAAATAGTTGTAACTGTATAAATATTTTTGTTATTTGAACACTCTTTCTCATTTTAGAAATGTTAATTATTTAGTCAGTCAGTCATTTTCCAACCTGCTAAATCCTAACACAGGGTCACGGGGGTCTGCTGGAGCCAATCTCAGCCAGCACAGGGAACATGACAGGAACAAATCCCAGGCAGGGCACCAGCCCACCGCAGTGCACACACACACCGCAAGTACAATTGAGGATCGCCAATACACCTAACCTGTATGTCTTTGGACTGTGGGAGGAAACCCACACAGACATGGGGAGAACATGCAAAGTCCATTCAGGGAGGACCTGGGAAGCAAACCCAGGTCTCCTTACTGCAAGGCAGCAGTGCTACCACTACGCCACCCTAGTTCATTAGTTATATTTTTGTTATTGCAGACTGCAGTCAGAAATAGATTTTTTTAGAATTTATGAAATTAACCTGTAATTGTATAAAGTTTTTGTTATTCCATACTCAATTGGAATGTCCAACACCATGATGCAAACTCATGATGATTATATCACTGAAATTGCCAACCCCTGCCCTTTGATCACAACCCTCTAAACGCCAAGATTGACCTATATCTGCAGTTGTGCAGCTTGAAATCACAAGGGTGAGCCCCATCATGTTCAACATTTCTAACTGCTCCACTTGCCTAATCATCCCTGGATGGATGGATGGATGGATTTTCAGGACTAATACAAATATTGGATAGTGGAATCATTCATCCAACCACTTTGGAAATCTGTTAATAATCCAATTTTGGGTCTTTGAGCAGAGCCCACACTGGGAGAGGTATTAGATCAGGACACACTCAGTGACCAAATTAAAGTTTTCATATCAATCTATGGTAGAAGTTTTTAATATGAGAACCAAAGTACCCCGAGAAAAGCTTCACTTGGATAACGAGAGATCGTGTTAAGATCACAAAGACAGCATCCACATGGGGATTTGAAAAGGCAGCACCCAATCCAAGGTCGCACGTAGCATAAGCCTGTTCGAGAAGACTTGCAGGACCAACCCTGTATGTAGCGCCCTCGTCCACTGCATAGCGCACTGAAATTGGGACATGTTAGAGTTATCTATTAACTTAACATCATTGTTAATTTCAAAGAGCCTTCTTCTGCATTTCGCTGAAAGGTTCTAAGGATATTTTGACTTCCCTGAGAACAGAACGTGCTCCTGATGTTTCTGCCATGATTACTGGCTGCTAGAAAATAAATATGATCCAGAGATGTTGTTAGTTCAGCAGGAAGTGATGTAAACATATATTTAAATAAGGAGGAAGTGATTTAAAGATATCTGTAATTCATTTGAAGATATCTCTAAATAAAGAGGAAGTGATTTAAAGATATCTGTAATTCATTTAAAGATATCTCTAAATAAAGAGGAAGTAATTTAAAGATATCTGTAAGTATGCAAGTGCTCATTTAAAGATATCTGTAATTCATTTAAAGATATCTGTAAATCATTTAAAGATATCTTTAAATACGCAAGCGCTCATTTAAAGATATCTGCAAATCATTTAAAGATATCTGTAATTCATTTAAAGATATCTGTAAATCATTTAAAGATATCTTTAAATACGCAAGTTCTCATTTAAAGATATCAGTAACAACCTTGACTAAAATATTCTAAGCCAAAGTGACATTTGGAGATATCTGTAATTGATTTAAAGATATCTGTAATTGATTTGAAGATATCTGTAAATCATTTAAAGATATCTTTAATTGCTTTTCATAAAGATATCTTTAAAGGATTTACAGATATCTTAATTGCATTTAAAGATATCTTTAAAAGATTTAGAGATATCTTTAAATGTTTTTAAGATATCTTTAAATGATTTAAAGATATCTCTGAATGATAATTTGGCTTGCCATACATTCACCATCAAAAGACATCCCATAACAAATTAACATAGTTTGGTTGCAGGCAGTGTGGTGCAGTGCTTAAGGATATGGACCTCAGACTCTGAGGGTGTGGGTTCACATTCATCTGATGACACTATGTGACCATAAGAAGGCACGTCACCTGCCTGTGATCCAATCGGAAAAATGAAGTGTAAACAATTACGTCTCTCAATTGTTGTATGTCACCTTGTACAAGAGTGTAAGCCAAAAATAAGTATTTTTAATAATGATATTAATTCATACATGAAGTTTAGTACTGGGCTATTGTGTTTATTGTACCTGTGCTGTTGTCTAAACATAACACCTACATTACATGTTTTGTAGATGTCACACATGTACTTCTTAAATATTTCATTTAATTATAAATAGGAAAAATATAGATATTTTTTGTAGTCACTGTTACTAACCCATTAAGAGTCCATCATTTGCTTGTGGTTTTAATGTTAGCTGTGGCTGCTGAATTTCCTTGCATTAAGTTTCTTATTAAGAAAGTAGTTTCTTCTTTTAATCGATTTTATTATTTAATAATGTTGGTAATTCAATTGTCTATTCTGTTTTTGTTTGGGTGGCTGTACAGCTTTCCCCGCACACATGTGGATAGATGATGTGTCTGTGGTCATAATGCTAAAGTTTCAACTTAAACCACTCAACTCCACTCAGCTCCTCTTGTTGTATTCCAGGAGTAAACATGGCCAGTTCGCTCTCTGCACCAAAGACAAGCAGTGAGCAGTGATCCAGTTTTTATGGGCTGAAGTTATATTGGAGTTGAAATCCAGAAAAGGCTTTCTGCACAGTATGGGGCAGTATTTACCACGACAAAGTGTTTACAAATGGATTGAGAAGTTCAAAAATGGTTGGACAAGTGTTAAGCACAAAGAAGGAATGGGGTGCTCATCCTATGTCCACTACCAAC
Source organism: Polypterus senegalus (assembly GCF_016835505.1). Lineage (NCBI taxonomy): Eukaryota > Metazoa > Chordata > Cladistia > Polypteriformes > Polypteridae > Polypterus > Polypterus senegalus. The sequence continues at coordinate 262,247,592 of NC_053156.1, read as the reverse complement.
AACAACATTGAGCAAGTACATACTGTGATTCTGACTAACAGATGAGGATTTCAGCCCCTGGGTGTGACATTTTTTGGTTATAATATATTAAAATTAACAGTCTGGATTTTATGCCTAAGGAGTCTACCATCGACCGTGTCCTAGCACTGAGGGTTCTCACCAGTAGAATTTCTTTGTAGCCTTTGTCGATTCTCATAAAGCGTTTAAGTCAGTTGATCGAGCTGCCCTGTGGGGTATCTTGAAACTTCATAGGATCCACAGTTGCTGAATAGTTGATAGTTGATTCAGGGGTTTGTCAGGGGTGCGTTCTTGCTCCTACTCTGTTCAATGCTTGTATTGACTGGGTGTTGGGCACGGTCGTGGGGTCCAGAGGAAGTGGGGCATCGGTTGGTGAAGAAAGATTCACTGATCTTGACTTTTCTGACAAAGCTATGATGTTCACAGATTCAATGGAAAGTCTGATTGGGGCTCTCAAGAGACAACTAGGAGTCTGAGTGCCTAGGCTTGTGAGTGGCCTGGATAAAAACCAAGATCCAGGAATAGATGAGTGAATGTGACAAAATCTGCATAAATTATCTAGTAAACAATGAAAAGATCCATCTTGATACAAAAAAGAAAACATCTAAGTGCTGCCCAAATCAAGTACTTGATCCAACAAGCCATTGCCAAACTACCAGAGATAATGTCTATGTTTAAAGCACAAGTGGAAGAGGGAACTGGCCTTTCCCAGCAAGCAGAGTGCAAGCCAAGAACAATCAATATTTTCTGGACAGTGTGTCAGTCCATCACGAGAGGAACACACAGAAACACCTGAGCCAATTTAGGATCACAATTCAACCTCACCTGCATGTCTTTAGCTGTGGGAGGTAACCCACGTGGATATGGGGAGAACATACAAGTTTCACACAGGGTGGACCTGGGATGTGAAAAACAGTCACCTTTTTGTGAGGCAGTGGCACAACCACTGTGCCTGGGAGACAAAGTCAGAGATGCGAGATTGCATTGGTTTGGACATGTGCAGAAGAGATATGCTGGATATATTGGGAAAAGGATGTTAAAGATAGAGCTGCCAGGCAAGAGGAAAAGAGGAAGGCCTAAGAGAAGGTTTATGGATGTGGTGAGAGAGGACATGCAGGTGATGGGTGTAACAGCACAAGATGTAGAGGACAGAAAGATACAGAAGAAGATGATCTGCTGTTGCAACCCCTAATGAGAGCAGCCGAAAGAATATGAAGAAGAAGGAGAAACACAACTACTGTGCCAAAATGTCACCCTTAGAGTTTTAGCATTACAGAAAAAAAATTAAATGAAATACTATCAGGCCCAGTGTTTTAGCATCTGGAATTAATCTTGCTAATGACTCTAGTATTTGAACCCATAAAATTAGTTTCTGTTTGAAGTGAATATTTATTAAAAATAGTTGTAACTGTATAAATATTTTTGTTATTTGAACACTCTTTCTCATTTTAGAAATGTTAATTATTTAGTCAGTCAGTCATTTTCCAACCTGCTAAATCCTAACACAGGGTCACGGGGGTCTGCTGGAGCCAATCTCAGCCAGCACAGGGAACATGACAGGAACAAATCCCAGGCAGGGCACCAGCCCACCGCAGTGCACACACACACCGCAAGTACAATTGAGGATCGCCAATACACCTAACCTGTATGTCTTTGGACTGTGGGAGGAAACCCACACAGACATGGGGAGAACATGCAAAGTCCATTCAGGGAGGACCTGGGAAGCAAACCCAGGTCTCCTTACTGCAAGGCAGCAGTGCTACCACTACGCCACCCTAGTTCATTAGTTATATTTTTGTTATTGCAGACTGCAGTCAGAAATAGATTTTTTTAGAATTTATGAAATTAATCTGTAATTGTATAAAGTTTTTGTTATTCCATACTCAATTGGAATGTCCAACACCATGATGCAAACTCATGATGATTATATCACTGAAATTGCCAACCCCTGCCCTTTGATCACAACCCTCTAAACGCCAAGATTGACCTATATCTGCAGTTGTGCAGCTTGAAATCACAAGGGTGAGCCCCATCATGTTCAACATTTCTAACTGCTCCACTTGCCTAATCATCCCTGGATGGATGGATGGATGGATTTTCAGGACTAATACAAATATTGGATAGTGGAATCATTCATTCAACCACTTTGGAAATCTGTTAATAATCCAATTTTGGGTCTTTGAGCAGAGCCCACACTGGGAGAGGTATTAGATCAGGACACACTCAGTGACCAAATTAAAGTTTTCATATCAATCTATGGTAGAAGTTTTTAATATGAGAACCAAAGTACCCCGAGAAAAGCTTCACTTGGATAACGAGAGATCGTGTTAAGATCACAAAGACAGCATCCACATGGGGATTTGAAAAGGCAGCACCCAATCCAAGGTCGCACGTAGCATAAGCCTGTTCGAGAAGACTTGCAGGACCAACCCTGTATGTAGCGCCCTCGTCCACTGCATAGCGCACTGAAATTGGGACATGTTAGAGTTATCTATTAACTTAACATCTAGTTATTCCAAATTATGAAGTCATTATGAAATAACTTCTTTTCGTCCGTCCTAAGAATAACGTATTTCTTACTAGTAGACGTCGCTAAGCCAGAGACCGGTGGAGCTGCGGCTAAAGCTGCTGCGTAATTCCCACAGTGCCTGGAACCGAGAGTTAGGTTCAGTTCCACCTCTGCACGACCTCAATAGAGGCATCTTTCCTTTCAAAAGCAGCTTGATATGGAAGAAGGATTTGCTGTTGGTGATCGACATTGAATAGTTATGGGAAGTTATTCGTAACTAAAACTGCTTGCGTATATGTCAGTCATTCTTGGCTACCGTTGCATCATTATGCTGGTGATTTAAACGAATGTTCATTTCCCCTCATTGCACGTGCTATATCAAATGTGATTGTAAAAACTTTACGTTTAGCTCAAAAGAAAATAGTAGCCGATTCGTTCTCAATACACCCTACATGCGGTAACGCGGAGAATTACACACGAACAACGAGTATTTCTTGTCCCTCCAGCACTAGGGGGCAGCAGAAAGAAGTGCACAGCACCAAGTGCTGACGAATGGCAACAAATATGTCTGACTGATCTGACTGTTAAGGTAAGCTTCAAAACCGAGCACCTCTTGCTTAATTCTTTTTCACTTTTTATTTCATATATAGACTGTTTATTTTTGCACAGTGCATTTATTCAGAGATCACATTTAATCGTTTATTTTACCTTAACCAAGGTCGCCTCAATACTGTGGAGAAGTTTTTCTGCATCGTGGAGAGTCGGGTTTCGAAGCGAGGCTTTTCGGTTTATGTTCCTCAAAGCACTGTCGACCCGGTAAAATTGGAATGACCTAAATCGTGAGCTATTCTCGTACCGTCCTTTATAGGCTGCTATTTTCAAGTAGTCTTTCATGAAGTGGGGGCTTGTGTCAGAACCCTATCCTACGGTGTAATGCGCGTGGCCTCGCATAGTCGTGTTGACAACATTCATGTTTTCCTCGTGCCATTATTACGCTGAAACCTTGTAATAAGGCCTAGAGACGTATTTTAATGCATTGTAACCATATGATTTTAAATGCACAAACCTACAGATGTGGGACGATAGTGATTGCGCTTATTTATTATCGTTTATTACCGATAATAATTTAAACACATGTAGCAGGCAATTGAAGAGCCATGAGGAGTGAGCAGAGTTCAAATGACGTGAAGTCGCGCCTTCCTCCCATCAGCAGTTATCTTACTCTTGTTATGAAATTACATACCCACATCGGGGAACGATTGGAAATAAATGTTATTTGGATGTGTCCACTAAGTTACCAGAGAGGGAGAACGGCTGTTTTTGACAGAATGTGCAACACTCCAGAACCGATAACGGATCTTCGTATATCTTTTCAGAAATGCGATTATTTCAAACATGTTTTAGCTGAATCATTTACGTCATACTACTGAAAAATAAATGCATAAAATATACGCTAGTTATGTGATGCTGCTGGTGTGCACTCCATCTGATCGCCCTTTTTCTTTTTAATATATTTAAATTATTCAATAGTTTTGCCGGTTGAATTTTTACACTTTCAGTTCGAGTAGCCATCACATTACAAGCTTAATACAACGAAATGTATTAAAAGAAAGTACTGTGCAGAAGAGCAAAACTAGTAGTTTGAAACGGGAATGCTACAAGTATTTACAGTACAACTTGTCAAAAAAGTGCATTACACAGGATGAAGAGTAAAATTCTTATGATTGAAAGGTTGCCAGACTTGGGAATCAGGCGTCAGCTTTTGGTTTCTGAAAACGTATTTGCCGTTTTAACATCCTATATTTCGAGTAATTAAGAAGCTGTGAAATGATAGGGCAGCTTGCTTTACCTGCTACTTTACAGAATTTCAATCTGAAGTGTTTACCTCTTAACGTCAGAATTCCAACTCTGTGCAGGTCTCTTCTTTGTGTCACGTGATTTGCTTAAGTCTAGCCAATGAGGATTGTGTTGGTATAATTCACTTATTAGGCAACAGAGCATAAATGCTTTCACGACTAAAGCACTTCTTAATTAGCAGATGAAGTTTAAAGTGCAAGATTTATTTTCAAAAGACACACGGAATACATCCTTCATTACTTGAAGTACACTGAATATGATTCCATCCTACAGTCCATTTTATAATTTTGCTTTCATTTGATATTGTGCACCAACAAATGAAAATAAAAAGCTTCAACAATCCTAAACTACCAGAATTGGCTTCAGTAATCCGTCCCTGAGCCCAACAAAATGAAAAATGTTTCCTAATTTTGACATAAATCCCCAAAGAACAACAGTATTAGCTGCAGTGTATGGTTTCCTTACAGATAACAATAAATTATCAGTAATTTAAGCATTTTTAATACAGGACAAAGTATGTGCAGCACAGTGGTAGCGCCCCTGCCCTCCCTGAAGTAAGGAGACAGAAGTTCTACTCCTGGGTGCCCAATTTGAATTTTATCTGTTCTTCAAATATCTTCTTGGGTTCCCTCCCATGGTCCTGAAACATTCACGTTAGGTGAATTAGTGATGCTAAATTGGCCTGTGTGTGTGTTCACCCCACGATGGACTAGCTCCCTGTCCAGGGATTGTCTCAGCCTTGCACCTGATGCTTGCTGAAATACAATACTATGTAACTTATTTTTTGTATAGTTCTCTTAACTAAGTGCAGGCGTAGAGTGCTATGAACAGTTCTTAGATAAAATCCAAGTATAGATTACAGGTAAAATTCTGTTACGACGGATATCTTTACAGCAAAATTTTCATTACAACGAAGTATTTTTGTGGTCTCGACAGCTTCCCCATATGACACGAGTCTATAGAAATCTCGTTACTACGAAGTACATTCAGCAGATACTTTCTTTACAACGAAGTGCACAAAAGACCTTGAAATGCCTGAATGAATCATCCACAGAACAGTTAGTTCTGTGGTCACAGCTCAGTTGTGCACAACTCCCCATTATGCAAGGTTAGGAGCATGTAAATTGTAAATGCAGATAACAGGATTACTTGGTCACTGACCTGGCCATGTCCCTGCCTGACTGCTGTGTCTGTGTATAACAGAATGGCAGATCCCGCTACAATAAATAACTGTGCTGTTCCTGTTTCCAGCTGAATAAAGCTGGTTTTGCTAAAGTACCGAGACTAAGCCTTGTGTTTTGGGGTGCAAGACAGGGACTTATAGCGCAACCCTGATCTTTTATGATTTGATTCTGTGGCGCTTCACAGCACTGCTGTGAGCTTCCTATTGCTCTGCCCCAGCAATGGACAAACAATCTTACACAGACGATGCAATCGTGCTTCGGGACACACTTCAGCGTGTTGTTTCCGTTGAGTGGGGGGTGATGAGTGGGGGTCTCAAAAGAAACCTCACAATATGAAGAAGAAAAGGATGATTCAGCTCCTGATTTATACCCGTGCTGTCCACAACATGCTTCCACATTTAGATAATGTTTGCGTTGAATTCCTCCCACCCAATTGCACAGCAATGCTTCAGCCATTGGATTTGAGCATCATTCGCACCCTGAAAGTGTATTATCACAAGGAAATGCTGAGAAAAATTCTCGTCAGCATAACTTGTAGGCAGGAGGAGATTAAAATTAATGCGAAAGAAGCTATTGAAATGATTGCAAATGCCTGGCTACAAGTTAAAGAAAGCACTATAGTAACAAATACAGATTCTCATTACAGCAAAATTTTCGTTACAACAAAATATTTTTAGGTCCCTGGGAGTTCATTGTAAGGGAATTTTACCTGTATACTGTTCTAATTATTAAATACAGAATTGGCACACATAAATGCAAATTTCAAACACACAAAGAACACATTAGAAACTGATTAAACATAAATTGGAATCAGCAATATCTGTCCATTAATTAATTCAGGAGCTATAGCCAGTTGTCAACAGTTGAGATTAAAATTGTAAAACAGAAAGTAAGAAATAAAGTCATAGTCCTTGAGACCGTGGCCACCTGGCCTCCCACCTGCCCCTGGGTTTTCTGTAGTGGAGTCTGTGCTGGCCATCTTTTCTGGTAAGAAAATTTGCTGGAGCCAATCCCAGAGCACAATGCAGGAACAAACTCTGGGCAGGGCACCAACCCACCTCAGGACACACACCAAGCACAATTTAGGATCACCAGGAGGAAACCCACGCAGACACTGGGAGAACATGCAAAGTCCACGCAGTGAGGACCTGGGAAGCAAACCCAGGTCTCCTTACTGTGAGGCAGTAGTGCTACCACTGCACCACCGTGCCACCCCCCACTGGTTCCCATCCTCCTCTTATCCAAGATGACTTTTCTATATGCATATAAAATGATAGATACATGCATTGAAATATAGATATGCTCCAGTTTCACTGCGACCATGCTTGGGATAAGTGAGCTTTGAAATGGATGGAAGTACAATTTTATATATTTTATAGACTCATTATACATTCTGAATATACATGTTCTGTATAGCAAATGTTATATAAGTGAAAATATGAAATAATCCTCTACATATGTTAATGTAAAATAATGGCAGATGCTTGTTCATGTCATCTCTGCCTGCTCACCTTCTGTTTTGTGTCAAATTTTCTAGAATATAAAGAATGAGTTATTACTATTGCATAATATATTGATGTTTAATGATTTAATTAATGTTGCAGTTCTTTGAAGAAACAATCAAAAATAAGTCATTAAATGTATTAAAAGAACACTCTTACCTTGTATGTACTGTACCTGTAATTAAAGTTGTTGCGAGTCAGCATAATTTATGGTGTGATGTAATCTTAAATGTATTACCACATTTGTAGTGCCAAAAGTGTTTGCTTTAGTTCCATTACAGCTGACTTATTTCCCCAGCACACATTCCAGTTAGTATATCTTTCAGCTTTGCACACTTGAACAGACTTCCACACAGCAAACATATTGCAGTGTCCACAGGCTGGGAAGTTGCTGCTCTTCACATTCGTCTGTCTGAGCTGAAGGTAAAACTGACTAGTTACATGGCAATCTGCTGGTTATACATAATGAGCAAAACGTCCATTTTTGACCCACTGCTGAGAAACCAGTGCATTATTAAAGTGGTTACCCTTCTTGGCACCCAGGGCCAAAAAGTGGTTGCCATTTACCTCAACCTGCCAAATTTCAGCCTTCCACCCACACGGAAGTTGGAGAATTAGTAGTGAGTGAGTGAGTGAGTGAGGGCTTTGCCAAAATGGAAACCAGTGCATTATTAAAGTGGTTACCCTTCTTGGCACCCAGGGCCAAAAAGTGGTTGGCCAGTGTCAATAGTTAATGTTAAGCCCTGATTGGGGCCTCTCTCTAAAACAATATCCTGTAGAAATGTCTTTATTTAAAACATTTGATTGTAATAATGTATCGGCAGGCCTAAAAGACGCATCTGATTTGTGCTTATTTGAGTTTAATGCTAGAATTACTAGAGCCTACGAAAAAACTCGTAAATCGAGCCCACTTTAAATCCCTTCGCACCTCTCAGTCAGCATTTTTTTTCTTCTAAATGTGTCGATAAGCCCAAGCAGCCTACTATTCCACCCCCCCCACCACTGCAGAACATGCAAGAAGTTCTCCCAGTTCCTGCTTTGATTGATTATTTGGGAGTGAACTACCCAGGATCGTGAGGGGAAATAATTTGATGTGTGTTTTGTGTATACAACAATCTGTGTAAACACATTGTTAAAACAGAAACGTTTTTCTTGTTTTAGTAATAAATAACAAAATGTAGACATGAACTGTATAATGTGTGAAGGCTGATGGCCAAATATCAAATAAACACTTTCAGAAAAGGTGCAAGTACAGTATGACAGCTTCCGCAGTGCTGTGGTAAGGACTGCCGACTTATAATCCAGAGGTCGTGAGTTTGAAACCAGCTCCCTGGCAGATTTACCGTTTTGACTAGTGAGCTGTTCTTATTGCTAATATTATGCAATAAAAACATACATTTGATTTGTGTCTGTAACAGCCAGTGTAAATTTATAGTACTTGTTAAAGCTTTTTTTTTCACTTTTATTCTCTGTCACAATCATGATACAACACCCACCCCTCATCCCACATCTGATGCAGTTACTTTTTATCTGAAACTGGGAATAACTGTAGATGTGAGTGGTGTTTTGAGACAATGGAACTGGAAATCCTCTGATCTGGAGGGATAAAAGCTGACACACAAATGCTGGTGAATCTGCCTTCTTCATAGCTTGATTTTTTTTTTTTAATTCAGTTTTACTGAGTGTTCCTGCTCACGCTGAATTAGTATGTACCTTATAGTCCATGATGTCATAACCTCACTGACAAAAAAAAGACATCGGTATATATGACATTTGGAATAACTGATTTCATGACCTGTATAGTACATTTTGGAAAACATTGTGGCACTGATGCAACATTATTCATATTCATTCGCACACCTTCTTGCGCTTGTAATCAGTGGACTGTATTTTTTTTTTTCTTCCCAATCTTGCCCATCCAGTCTCCACATTTTGGTACACGGTGTTGTTTCTTTTGTACTTGTAGTAAATGTAGAAAGGACAGTCCTTGGGTGTGTGGAAACTGTTAACATTTGAATCCGATAATTGCATAAACTGTAGCGTGAAACTGACCTCTCTGTACTATTCTTTCCTCTGAATGTCCTGGAGTACAAAAAAACACCCCCATGCACCCAAAAGTGGACGCTGGCAAGATCGGAAAAAAAAAAAAAGCATGGTCACTGATTACAAGCACAAGAAGGCGTGCGAATAAATATGAATACAGTAATCCCTCCTCGATCGCGGGGGTTGCGTTCCAGACCCCCGCGATAGGTGAAAAGCCGTGAAGTAGAAACCATATGTTTGTATGGTTATTTTTATATATTTTAAGCCCTTATAAACTCTCCCACACTGTTTATAAATATTCCCCGCACAGTTATACAGCATAATCCCTTTGTATTCTCTTAGATATTACGTAAGATTCATTGAAATTATGTATGTAAACACACTGTTTATATACAGTAAAACCTAAATATTATTTTAAAGATATTGAGTGTCTCCGATATCACATGTTACAGCCATTACGATAGACAGGCCACCAGCAATAAATAGGTACAATGCAAGAAAAATTGTATACAGTAAATGTGTGTACAGTGACACTAAACATACGTACATGTATTAAGTACTGTAAGTAGAAAATTAATTATGGTTACTCACCAACAATGACATGATGACTTGTCCGATAACGAGGAGTTTAATTTTACTGCACAACAAAGGAGAGCATTACAGCCCTTCTAAAGGAGCCACTTCAGGCCACCGTGTAGCACCGCCGTTATTCTTCTTCAATCCAGTTCCCTAAAGCAGATTCCATCCAGACTACTGCCTGATTACATCCACTTACAACTCGTTTTGCACCCTGGTTAAAAGGACACTGCGGCTGTAGATTTTATATTCCTTTCCTTCTTTTTAAATAAAAAATTGACAACTGCCACAAACTCTTTAAGGTTATATAAGTGAAGGCTAAATTTAAAAGTCACTGGAAAAGTTGTCTAATGTGACATGGCCTTTAGTATACTTTAAGGGCATTTCTCACTTATTTTGTTTGGACTAGTTGTTTTGATCATTGGAGTGATTTCCCTTGTAATCTGCATTATTTAGGCAGATACCAATCTCTTTTTCATGCAGACCCTAGTTCCTGATGAATACACATGTAAATGAAAACAAATAAGACGGAGAACTTTTTGTTCCCTTGTCATTTTCATCTATTGCTAATAAAGAGCAATTGAAAACAGTGAATGCTGTTGTTTAAGACTAACTTATTTGTTTCAGGATTAGTGTCTCTCTATCCCTCGCATAATCGAATAGCAGTTGGCCACATTAAAGAGGTACAAAATCTTGTGATGGCATTGATTGCAGTTTTGATCACCGGTATTTTTTTTGGAAAATTGTCCTGTCTGAATCTGCTTTCCTATTTTATTCCGTGTCAATTCCAAGTTTTATACGAACAATTCATGCGGAGACAGTTAACATTAGGATTCTGTCAAGTTCAATTAAAATTTGTGTATAATATAAAACCCAGAGTGTTGTAGATATTTAAAAGTGTAATTTATATAAAAGATAAAATTACTTCCATCCCACAAAAAATACCTCATAATATATCCTGGTTCCGTTCCTTCTCACATTATACATAGCAGACTTTAAATGGAAGTTGGACTTTTGCTACATTCAAAAGTACTCTGATGATACAGCTATTGTGGCGTGTATAAGGAATGAGCAAGAAGGGGTATATAGTAATCTGATTGGAGCTTTCAGTGACTGGAGCAATAAAAACTACCTAGTTCTGAAAATAACGAAGACCAACAAGATGATTGTGGATTTCCACAAATGTGACCCCCCACCCCTCCATCAGCCTGTTAGCATTTGAGAGGAGGACATTGAGGGGGTACAGAGTTATAAATATCTAGGTGCAGAGCAGGCTGTTTTTCCTCAGAAGACTCAAATCATTCAATGTATGTTGTGTGTTGGGGAGGCTGTATGACATACTGTATAAGAACACGAAGAGGCTTCAGAAGTTGAAGAAGGCTGGCTTGGTACAGGCCATTCTTGATGATAGCAGGCACCCTCTTCACAACCTTTTGATAGGTCAGAGAAGTAAAGATAGCAGTCGTCTTCTCTCACTGTGCTGTAGAACAGAACACTTTAGAAGATCATTTGTTCCTAATGCTGTATGACTTTATAACTCTGTTGTCAACATAATTAATTCATGACCTGGTCACCACTCAACCTTCCAACACTGTAACAACTGACCATTTGTACTTTTTACTATGCATATATGTATGTATGTTTTGTTCTCCCTTTTTTAATCATTTGAAACATTTTTTATTGATGTGCTTCAGCTGCTGGACACCTTGTAATGGAAGGATTTTTCTAAAGAGAGGAAGGGAATCAGGAGAGCAGATGGGCGTTGATCGCTCCAGTGCAAACCCAGCTGCATTACTAATGTTTTGGGAGAAACAGCTGGGAATGTTCTAAAAATACAGCCAAAGGGTTATGCTGACTTGTTTTTCACTTCGAGGGGCTTCACTACGCAACTTTTATTTTTGTGTGCCTTCTGGTACTAGGCGCCGTCTCCATCAGGACCAAGTGAAAAACAACACCGCATCCCGTGGAAAGGTGTGTACTGAAACTGATCACTTCTGTATACACTGCTTGCACGTAAGCCGCTTTGGGCAAGGACGCTCAATTAGTATATAAGGGAAGGTTTCGCCCTCAGTTTCTTTGGAAGCTCAACCGTGGGGAATGCGCGCACCCCCTGGTACCTTTGAGAGTAGGCTAATGAGTTGATCCTCTGACGAGACTGACATGCGGGCTCCCTCAGTCTACTGGTCTAGGATGATGGCTCTGGGTCTTTTGATAAGCACAAGTTTGTGTCTTTTGATACTGCTGTGATATTGCTGTAAGCACAAGTTTGTGTCTTTTAATATATTACTGTAAGCATAAGTTTGTTTCTATAATCTATCGCTACTGCATTATACTGCATTATATATATTTAAATGTTATAATTGAATAAGTACATTTTATTGAAGTATCGGACCTCTTCTCTCTGATTTTTGCCCACTTATTCTAAAGAACCCCTTGAACCATTTTCCCAAATCAAAACACACCTGAATTTCTCTGAGGGGATGAACTAAGTATCTATCTGTCTATCTGTCTGTCTGTCTGTCTGTCTGTCTGTCTGTCTGTCTGTCTGTCTGTCTGTCTGTCTAGTTTTGTATAGAAGGCATCTTTGTAATGAAAGCATGACTGAAAAATCAAATTAAATTACATTTAACTATCAGAATTGCTTAATACCATTGCACACAAAGTTTCCCTGCTTCTCATAATGTGCCACACTGTTAAAGACACACTTCTAAATTTCAACAGCAGTTACAAAGATCCATCAGCAAAGCCAGGGATAACAGGACAAAAATTCTCTCATTGACTTTTCACCTTGCTGTTCAGATCTTTCAAAACACACCCATAACATCGTCACTGCACAAAACAAACAAGTCGGCCACAGCACATATCTTATATTACCTTATCTTATTTATTTTCTTGAGTGCAAGCTGCCCCATGTTTCCTGAGAAATGGATTTAAACCAAATTCTGGACACTTTCTGCACAGGCTTTCCCATAGTCATCCTAAACATTGCTTTTAATTTTTAACATAACTGATGTTTACTGTAGGTTAAGGTGACAGACCACTTCCAACTGGCCTAGTGAGAGTGATTGTGTGGATGTCTCCTGAAACTGAATGTCCAAAAGTACAGTTATGTACAGAAACTATTAAGAGAGTGGGTTATAGGGTTAGGATGGGGGGGGGGTTTGTTATTTTGGGAAGTGCAAAAGCTCATCGAGAGGACAACTTTTTTAGTTTCTTCCAAATATGGGAAAGTATTATTGCATACATTATGAGAAATGAAGATTTACAAACATTAACTGACAGTATTCGGTTGGGATGTGATACTACGGATTGAGTACCAACTCACTTCAAGCACTGAGTGAGCCAGAAAGTTGCTTGTGCATGTAGAAAAATTTTCCTTAAATGAAAATCAGAATAGTCAAGCTCAAAAATGAAAATGGGCTTGCATCAGAGCTCCAGATGTCCCTTCTTAAACTTAAAAAGACATTGTATTACCACTCAGTGGAGCTTGTATATGAGATGATAGAAGTATACATCTTAAGCAATGGTCTGATGTCCAAAATGCTTGGCTGTCTATAATAATGATCTCCATTGTTTTATTAGTAATACACTTTGATTATTTTTTTTCCTCTCTTGGTTGTATTTTGCTTCTTTTTAAAAAAACAGTGTTATTATAGGTGTCTGAGATGGATTTGGTTCCTTAGCTATTTTTATAGCTTTCAATATATTGTCGAAAGTCGTGTGCTCAGCTGTGTGATGTACTCACCTGCAAGTTTCTAATCAAATTAGTTGTGCTTAACATGATTTCTTTAAATTCATCTTGACTCATTTTTTCATTACATTCTTTACAGATAACAGCCAATTTTGGACACTTTAAAATTCTTCACAACAGCAGTTATTTTCTTCAGCAGTTTCCATTGTTTACGGTCTACGAGTACTGCACATGCCCTCAAGCTTAATATATGGTATATGTCACAAAACCGGCATCCTGATTGGCCAGTTACAATCTGATTGACAGTTTCACAGCAACAAGTAAAAATCTGCCAATTTCATATCTAAGGCTGATTGATTCAAGCATCACTAAAAAAAGTGTACCTGTGATCAGGTCAATCAAACCACATACAGAGGTGGCAAGGAACAAATAGTAATGCTCTTTGTGATCTGTGATCAACCCCCACGATATTACACCAGAAGAGAGATGTGCTCATTCTTTGCTTATGATGTGAACACTGGAGACATAATAACTGTGATACATAGTAAATGTTAATAAAACATTCTAAAATTAACATCATTAACAAATAAAGGCCTTAATGTAGTAAATATGTTATTTGAGATAATTCATATTATAAATGGCTGTATTCAGAAATTAAACTTGCCTGATATGTTTGCTGTATAACTGAAATTTATGTGCTTCACTGTATGCCCTCAGCGGAGCTTGCCATGTTCTGTAGTGTTGTCTAAATGAAATGTATCCTTTCTGTAACTTGCAAATTAACGATAACAGAAGTTCTGCTAATAGTCCTGTTTTTGGTAAACAAGCAACATAATTATTACACTTGCAGCAGTGCGTATGTGTAGTTGTTGTGACCCTCCATTCTGAATTTTTTCCTGGGAAATAATTGTTTCTTTCCAATAAAACAAGTCTATGATATGACCACTGAGATTTTTGTGTCGCGTTCTGGTCCCCTTGAAAGTTTGCTGTGTGAGACCAAGTGCGTGAAATTGCCTTCTGTTTTCGGAGTGTTTGATGGCAGGGTTGCAGGGAGGTAAAGCCAGTTATAGTATGGAAGGTCCCACAGTTCACATTGCATGTCAGGACAGAAAGCAAACCATGAAGTCCAAGGAACACTCTGTAGACCTCTGCAATAAAATTGTGGTGAGGTATAGATCAGGGCAAGGGTATAAAGCCATTTCTACAGCTCTGAGTGTTACCAGGAGCATAGTGGTCGCAATTATTGTGAAATGGAAAAAGTTTGCAACCACAGGAATTCTTCCTAGAATTGGCTATCAAGTCAGATTAACCAACCGAGCAAGAAGGGTCTTGATCTGTGAGGTCCTTTGCAGTGTATAACTAGTTTATTTCAGAACATATTAGCAGCCTTAAAGCTAGTAGAAAGGAACAACATGGCGGCACCAATCAAAACACATTCACTGCTCCATGGTAAGTAGAATATTGATGCATTTTACAAGGCACAATGCGCAGGTAGTGTTTGATAACACAAATCTGCATTGAAGTGTGCTCCTTCTTCATTTTGCAGTGAAGGACTTGGTAAGTTGAGTGAATTTCAAAACACATTAACTCCCTAGCAGCAACTGCAGAAATATCACATTAAAAATACAGTACTTGCACAAATGGTTCACTGTTTTTAAATGTCCTTTTTTTTCCTTTTAGGTATAATTAAGGATAAATTATGCACATTTGAGTGGGGTATTCTCTTTTCAATAAAGCTATCAGGGATTTTGATGGCAGCTAATGATGAGAAGAAGCAAGTACTTGAAGAAGAAGCAATGGGATTACCTTCAAATCTTGACTTTGGAAAAACTGTTAAGCAAAAGGCTGATTTGTCCAATTCTTCAAAGGTAGCACAGACTAAGTGTTCTTCAGAAATTGAACAAGGCAGTGTGCTTCAACCTTCAGATCAGATAAAGAATGGGCTTGATGAAAATAAAAATAATAAACTGCAAGAATACAGACCAGAGAATGTGGCAGGTGGTGAATGTGATCAACATGAGGAAGCTAATACTAATACCATCCTTGAACTGTCAGAAGGCACCACTCCTCGTCACAAGACTAATGAATGCCAAAGTAACTGTAAGTTCAGAAACTTTTTGTTAAGTTAATTTTAATTATTATTTAACAAGAAATACAGAGACCTCAATTTATACTTAAACCAAGTCAGTTTTATGAGAATGGGTAGAGACTATCCCAGTAATTTTAAGCAAAAGACAGGAGTCAGGCCTGGGCAGAACACTAGTTTACCCGCTATATTAAAACTAGAGTACCCATAAGGACATCCACATAGTCATGGTAAGGACATGTGTGATGACCAGATTTAAGACCCAAGGAGGAGGCCTCAGTTGGTTTGATGATGTCCTCCTTAAAGAGCAGCTGAAACCCCTGTGCCACAAGGTCAAGACTATTCCTTTGGTGTGGTTTAATCACAAGTTTTACTTCTTAGTTAAGTGCCAAGTGTTGGCCATATCCAGAGGTGCCCTTAAAGAGCTTTGAATAACCCTAAGGCAATAACTGGGAAATAATAAATATGAGCACCAGTTGAATTATATAACACTAGTGGACGCCTGGCGGTGTAAGAATTGGAACGGAAAACATGAGAAAGACGTAGTTGTGAATAGGTGTTTTGCTGGAGACAACAGATAATGAGTCGAAAGATCTAATCTCGGAGAGAGCTTTTCAGAATTTCAGCTTCACCACCATAAACTGTAGATGTTGACATGTATTGATAGTACTCGTGACTTGTGATAACTCGACTTGCGTTGGAAAGAATAACAGGAAGAATGTCTCCAAATCTGTCCCAATGTGATGCAACAAAATCTACTGTCCTATGTCGTAGTGAGAGTGCATTGCCTTCATCAGCCGTTTGTGTCAAGAAATAACCCACTGATAGGAACAGGCAGTTGCCGGATCCCAGAATACAGATGACGTTTTACAAAAACCCGTCGACAAAGAAAATACTGTTGTTCATTTTATAACAAAGACTTAGGAAACAACCGTCACAGTATAATGAAAATAGCAAGGGGCGAAACAAATGGCAATGGTCGAGAGAGTACCTTCCTGTAGCAGGCTATAGAAAAGACTCCCAGGTGCAGACATGGCCGAAGTGAAAGGTCACGCGGTCAGGCTAGATATTGGGCGGTGACGTGACACCAATGTGGTCATGAGAGAGGAGCAGGGAACGTGGTAGTCCAAAGGAGGAATAGGACTCGAGAAAAACAGTGTGGGGATGTATGGGAGGCCACAGGCAGCGTGGGGAAGGGTTTGGAAGAGGACGAATAGGAATCAAGAAATGCCGTGTGGGCTGTGTGTGGGTGGGACTGGGTTTGAAGATGAAGCAGGACGAACCAGAAGAGAAATATATATAAGACATAATCCAAAATGCATATCATGTACTATGATGCAAGGTTCCTGTGGCCACACAGAAGGGTGTTGAAGACACAGTTGCATCTGCAAGACTGTTAGAAACAGTATCCCAGTGACAGGAATTTGGTGTGTTATTGTTGTAGCTGAAAAGGGATGCTGATAGTTTTTGAATAGGTGTATACACAATGAAAGAAGAAAAAAAAATATTCAGACTATGTAACATTTGGCTTCAGATGGATGGTGACTCTTCCTATTGGTGAACTCCCTAAAACCACATAATTTGTATTGTTGATTATTTTATACCAGTAACAGCACACTGCACGAAAACATGCAGTGAATACACTTGACTTGAGTTTTCATACTGTTTCTCTGTAGGTTTGATGCGCTTGCTGCTTCCTGAGCAGCTCTTCTTTTCTCCACCCTAGCAGCCCGCTTCTTCTCTCCTTTCGTTGGCATCTTTTTGCATTAAAACTGATTAAGTCAGTGTTTGTGTTGCAATTACTTAGTACGTTTTCTTTAATTTTTTACTTAAGCTGGCACTTAAGTCTTCAATCTGCCTCAAGAATGATTTAAGATATGAAGAGGAAGGGGAAGGGACCGCAAATGTGGTAGGGAATGGCCACTGCCTAGAGTTGATTCTACAATAAAATAAAAAGAAGAATAACCTTAGAGGTTTGGACGAAGGTTCAAACAAATAGCAGGCAGACACCAATTCTAATAAGCAGAATCTTTTATTTCTGACTTCTTGTTGAGCAGAGTGGCTTTTCCTTACAGAGAGAAAATGCAAGGAAGGCCCCCGACAAGGGGGTTTCAGCTGCATTTATAACAAAATCTTCAAAGAGAATGGTTAGAAAAAAATAAATCAGTTTCACTCCAAGGCCACAGAGTATCCTTTAGAAACATTTGTTGATTACAACGGAAAACATAAATTCTAGTCTTATATTTGGAATGAAGCTTATCAGAAAACCTGTCATAGCCACTGCTGAAACAGCTGGGAAGAGTCAAAAACTGCATTCCACACCAGCAGCTCTACCCTAATAAGCACACTTATTTTTATCTGTTATAATAATACCAAGGCATACAGAGAACATGCAGATTTTCATACAGAAGCTAGCAATAGATTTTAACTTCCATTCCACATTCCCCCCTTTTTAAACTTAAAAGTTTAAATAATAAGAGAGTTTAAGCTAAACAGTCCAGGTCGAAAGAAGACTGGGAAGAGAATTGGGCCTGGGAAAGAAGATGCATGCGTTCTGTGTGGAGGAAATAAGCTTTAGTTACTGAGGCAGTGAAAAAATTCTGGATAACATAACGGATTAACGGAATAAGACAACAGCAAATCAAAAGAATAACAGTTAAAGCAACTAAAAGGGAAACAAAAATGGATTAGAACCATTGGCCCCAAGAGCCAAAGTAGATATAAACCATTTATAGAAAACCTTTGTTTTTAAATCATGTTCCTGGGCTTCCCACGGATTATACCCCCAGTCCTGGTCGCCAGTGTTTGCAAACACATCACTCCAGCTTGTACATTCAGATAGACTGGAGGAGGGATTTAAATCAGTTTTGTACCTGGGTTGGGTCACACAAACATATTTTTCAGACAATCTCCATTTGTCTTGTCCACTGGACTCACAGGGAGCAATGGAACAAAAGTCAATCTGGAACGAGGCAGTTTTCCCTATTTGGAAAGTTAACGTGGGAAAGTCCCCATGTATTTGCTTCAATTGGTGAGTCAGATGGTCACTACCTGTTTGTCCTTGTCCTAAAGTCAGATGGATAAAAAAAAATTAGGACTAGCAAAACTATGAATGCCATTTTTTGCAATGCGACACGTGAATCCAGGAGGGAAGTCCTTCGACTTTAACGGCGTGAGGTGTGGATAGCAGCACTTGGAATGGTCCCCTCCAGCGAGGTTGATGCCAGTGCTTCCTTCGGGTGTCTCTGACCAGAATCCAGGTTCCCAAGGGAATCTGTGACTCCGTTGGTGGAGGACTAGTTCGCCAAGCCTGGTTAACCTGCTTGTGGACCTCCTTCAGGGATGCTCGGAGACCTGTAAGACTGGAAAGAAGATCATTGTCCACAGTATGCAGATTGACATTGCCAATGACCATGCCAACAGGCATGGGTCGTCCGTCAGAATTTCAAAAGGCGACAGTCCCAACTGCCAGTGTGTCCTCCCTCTCAATCCCATTAAGGCCAGAGGTAAAGCGTCAGGCCAGGTTAAATTCGTCTGCTCACAGATCTTAGCCAATTTAGATTTCAGGGTGCCATTGCACCTTTCTACTATACCTCTGCTTTGAGGGTGGTACTTGCAATAGTGATGCACATTTATCTGGAGCCAAGTGGTCAATTCATTTATTACAGAGTTCACAAAATGGGTACCATTATCAGTCTGCAATTTTTGTGGTATTCCCCATCTTGGAATGATTTCTTTTATCAAGGCTTTTGCCACAGTTTTTGCATCTGCATGTTTGGAAGGGAAAGCTTCCACCCATCGGAGAACACATCGACAATTACCAAGCAGTATCGGTACCCTTTAGATGGTGTTAGTTCAATGAAGTCCATTTGAAGATGTTCGAATGGACCCATTGGGTTAGGTGTGACAGCGGGACTTACCGGGGTACCTTTACCTACGTTAAATTTTTGACATAGTGCACAGCGTCTGCAGAATTGCTCTGCATACGAAGAAGCCTACGGCTTCCCAATGTCTCTCGACATCTTGAATCATGGCATCCTTTCCGGCGTGGTCCAGGCCATGTGCAATTTTTGCCATACCTGGAAAAGAAGCTTTTGGAAGGAAAGGTTTGTTATTTTGCTTGTGAGTCCAGACCCCATCAGAGAGGGATCCTTCTTCGGACCATTTTCTCTTTTCTCTGTCCGTGGCTGCACTCTGTAAAGAGATTATTTGATTATCAGCGTCTTTGTCATCTTTCTGTTGAAATAAAAAAATTGGTGTGTTATTGTAGGCAGCCTGTTTAGCAAAGTAATCAGCCAGGTTGTTTCCTTTGCTGACAGGATCTTGTTTCCCAGGGTGGGCCTGGCATTTAACTATTGCCAGTCTTGATGGTTTTATTATAGCTTCGAGGATGTTGGATGGGCTTACCAGTACTGGTTTTAAATCCCCTTAATTTCCACAATGCTCCATGATCATGGCAGACTCCAAAAGCATACCTGGAATCTGTATAAATGGTTCAATTGTGACATTAGACAAAGTACAGAGTACGTTTTGATAGTGTATTGCCCTAGCAGTAGTGAGATGTGAAGTTTTGGCCTGTACTAAAATGGAGTGTACAGCGTGAGGCACCTTTACTGTTAGGGGGCTCATGAGCACTATATCTGTACTGGCTAGCACGGCTTCTGTTGTGGCTGCTACTGCTCTGAGACAGGTTGGAAGTCCCTTAGCCACTGGATCCAATTTTTTCCGAAAAATAGGCTATTGGCCTTTGTTTTTCTCCATGGAGCTGTGTTAGTACTACACTCATATATCCCCCCTTTTCGTCCACGAATAAAGTGAATGGACGAGAATAGTCAAGGAGCTCTAATGCTGGCGCAGAGAGTAGTGCACTTTTTAAATCACACAGAGCCTTCTCAGCCTGCTCATTCCACTGTATGCGGCCAGAAAGAGGAAGGTCAGCAGTGTTAGCTAGACTTTGCAAAGGCTGTGCTCTTTCAGAAAAATTTAAAATCCATTGTCGACAGTAACCTAAAATGCCCAATACAGACATAACCTGTTGTTTTGTGACCGGTCTGGGCAGGTTTTGAATAGTGGTTATGCGGTCTTTTGACAGAGCTCTGGTACCACAAGTGATGTCATGCCCCAAATATTTGACAGTGGTTTGAACTAGCTGCAGCTTGGCCTTAGAAACCTTGTGCCCATTTTCTGCAAGATACTTGAGCAATAATTCCGTATCTTGTGTGCATGCTTTCTCTGTTTCACTACAGAGTAATAAATCGTCGACGTACTGTATCAATGCACTTCCCTGTCAGGCCAGAAGCCTTCCAGGTTTTGAGCAAGCGTTTGGCCGTATACACAAGGAGCCTCTGTATAACCTTGTGGCATAACGGTCCATGTCCAACGGCGGTTTTGAAAAGTAAAAGCAAACCAAAACTGAGAATCAGAATGTACAGGAATAGAAAAGAAAGCATTTGCTAAGTCAATAACTGAGAAATAACGTGCAGATGGAGGGATTGTAGACAGAATAGTGGAAGGATTAGGCACGATCGGTGCTCTAGGAAAGATAGCAGAATTGACTTGTCTGAGGTCTTGGACAAAGCACCAAGAGCCATCAGCTTTCTTTACTGGCAAGATAGGAGAGTTTACAGGAGAATATTTAATAGGAATTATAGCCCCCTTTTAACGAGATCTTTATGTACAGCAGCAATTCCGAGTTCAGCCTCGGGAGAGAGAGGATATTGCACGGCGAGGACGGAAGGAGGATTTTGGAAAGATTACTAGAGGTTCACAATTTGCTATTCTGCCAAAATCATTTTTCCCTTGAGACCACAGTGTATCAGGAATCGAAGAGAGCCATGGAATGCTATCAGTTTGCAATGAACATAAAGAGAGAGACGGGTGACACAGGGAACGAACGACTGGCAGATCAATCTGAATTACTACTTTAGTAACTAGATGGTCTGAGGTGTCAAAAATACCTGGTGCAACGTACAGCCAATCAGTTCTATTTAGACATTTTTCAACCCAGTCCCCAATTTCAACCCAGTGAACGGTGTCAGATTTAGATAGAGAGACATGGGGCACTGAACCACCTAGATAGAAAATACTTTGTGAATATGTGAGTTGAACTGACGCAGCAGCTTTAGTAGATGAAACAAAAATACATGGAATGTGCAAAGTTTCAGGGCATGTGCTGGAGGAAAGAAAAGATTCTAACCAAGGAGTGTCTACTTCAGCCGGAAATATTGGGCAGTACAATGCAGGGTGTCCGGGACTTGTAAGTGGGGAAATAGGCATGAGGGGAAAGAATGAAGGGCTTTCAAGAGGAGGGTGTGTGGTGAGATGTCAAGGGTCCATGCAGCAAAAGAGGGCCTGGGGTGTGTAGTTTGGCATAGGAGCTTAGGAATGGAGCAGTAAAATCCTTGTTTAGTTAAAGAAATTGAGACTGACAATTTAGTCATAAGATCCCTTCCCAGCAAGTTCACAGGGCACAAATGATTTAACAGGAAGCGATGAGTTAATGGAGAGCTGTCGGTGCTGAGTTGCACTTGCAGAGGCTTTGAAACTAGTAGCGTGTGTGGTTGTCCTGAAGCAGTGAGAACCTTCACAGTGTCTTTCGAGGCAGGGACCCCAACAGCGATAAAGTGGAGCGTGGCTCCTGTGTCCACAAGAAAGACAGTTTCTTTGCCGTTTACTATTAAAGTCAATAAAGGATCAGTATGGCATGACGGTAAGCAAAGGAAACTGGAAAAAATGGCTGGTGGTCCCTGCTAATTCCTAGGACCAAGAAATGTCATTGGGCTCAGGGAGAGGGGTGGCGGAGGGGCTTGTGTGGGCAGTTGCGTCTGAAATGCCCAAGTTCACCGCAGCCATAACAGGCATATGACGCTGGCGTCTGCTCGAAGGGTCAGGCATCTGAGCGAAAGGAATCTTAGGGCTTGATAATTGGAACCCTCGTCCTCTCCCGCGCCCTTTGCCTTCCAAAGAAATTTCTGCGTCCTCTCCCCCTAGCCGGATCAGTTCCACCAGTATAGTAATTTATTTGTGCAGCCAACAGTTTGGTCTGTGTGTCTGACTCTTTTAATTTAGTCTGTCTCTCAGCATGCTCTGCATGACGCTTGACTTCCTCGAACGTAGCGCTTTCCCAGCCTATGCAAGACATGCGAACTTTGCTTTGAATATCACTTCTCAGTCCCGAGACAAAAGGAGGCACTGCAGCACGAATTCTATCGTTTTCATTGTCTAGCCCAGAGTGATTAGCCATCAGATCTTGCAACCGGTGAGCCCATTCATCCACTGTCTCATCTTTTTTCTGCTTAGCGGCTGAAATTAGTTTCTGCTAGGGCTCCTTTCAAAGGCTCCCACTGGCCGAGGAAAGGACCTTCATTCCCAGGGCCTCGGGAAAGAGCTTCATTCCAACGCCAAGGGGCACCGTTAAGATCACCGTGATTTACAGTTGCCCATGTGGTGCCCAGCTTTCTGCGGAGCACCTGTGTCCACTCTGCAGCATTTGGTTTATACATGTCATCAAGCTGCTGTAACTGTTGCACAAATTTCAGTCCACCGACCGCTTTGGGGTCGGGCAGTTCAGACACCACATCCTTTAATTCTTGAATGTCCCAATTTCAGTGAATCATTACGGTAGTGGGATTATTATTGCCTGGGGGTTGTGCGGGATCATGTCGGGGGTTGGGGACTTCAATGAGGGGGCAAGAGAATGTTGGGCCAGAAGGTTTAGGGGAGCCGAAGGGGGAAGTAAAACCGCCCATAGGTTTAGAGCGGAGAGTCTGACTTCTTGTGCGCTGGGAGACAGATGACTCTTCTGGTTTCTGCCATTGCAACCCAGTAGCACCTTGTGAATGATCTGAATCATCTTCCTCAGGGTCAATATGTGAGGAACAGTCATAATGATATTGTTCATCGTAAAAACTTGCTCCAGACGGTTCGTCTGTTAACAGGGGTGCAGTTGGAGGAGGGGGTGCAGGAGGTGGAATCGGGGAGTTTGGTAAGGAGGGGGTGGACAGATTATGGGGTATAGGGTGTCTTTCTTTTCGGTCTTCTTTCTTTTACTTTCAGGCTTGGGCTCTGTCTCTACCTTCATTTTCTGCAACGCTAGCAATAACTTTTCCTTTTCTTTCTGTGTTTTGACCTCAGCAGCTCGTTACGCTTCTGCGCCGCTTGCAAGGTCCTATCCTTTATCACCAATTCCCATCTATCAAACATGTCTATTCGATATGGACCTTTGTTACAACATCCTCGTGCATTTCTACATAATATTTTCCTTATTTCTTGTATTTCTGATATGTCCCCAGTCCCGTCTATCGGCCATCTGCCACCACTCTGTTTATTCCATTTTTTACATGCTTTCTTAAAGTCTAATCCGGTTTTCTTTTCTATTAATTTCCTAGGTGAACCCCCTTTCGGACCCGAGTGAAAGCTTGTGTCCGAGACACTTTCCAAAAATAATCCTTCTAACAGAGACTTTTGATTTCCCAAGGGAGTCTCTTTGACCGGTTTACTGTTTTGCTTTCCCATAATGAATGGCACTGGACCACAGTAGAACAATTCAGCCCCCGCGGCTTTCTGCTCCCAGTCCTGTCCCACTCCCGGATTAGTACTCAAGTGGTTTCGTGTCCGTTGTTTAGCAGAATCGTACAATATTCAGCGTGGAGTCCGGAATACAAGATGTGCTTAACACCAATTCCTTCGTTAGATGCCTCCTATGTGCCAAACTGCTAGTGCATGTCTCCACCACAGAGCAACCCGTAGAAGCAGGATTATGACCAGACGTTAGGAACAGAAAACTCGTCCACCCACTCAGTGTTATTCCCAGACACTCAATTCATATACTATGCTTTTCTTACTCCCATTCCCCTATTTAATAGGAGTGTGCCACTCACCCCTTTCTGTTCCGCTTCCCAGGGAGTAACTTACTAACGTACTTGTAGTATCTTACACTGTCCCCCGAGGGACCCAAGTATTATTCCCTATTTTCCAGTTACCATCCACTACGTTAGTGATACAGTATTTATTTTCCTTAACTTCCCATAAACCGGTCAAATCCCTGAGCTACTTCATTCACTCAATCGGACTCCCTCGGTCTACTCACCAAGAAATTCGTGACCTGCTAGGGAAATCCCAGTTGGTTCGACCTTCGTATTCGGTCAGAGGAGGCCAGGGACTTCTCACACAGGATACGCCCGAGGCAGGCCAGTCCTAACTTTTGCCGGAGCTGGTCCTTCCGACCCGGCCAGAGTCGGTCCTTTTACCGGTCCTCTGGACGATCCCGCTCGAGGAGTCACCTGTCCGTCTCCACCCAACGTTCGGGCGCCAGAAAACTGTGGACGAAGGTTCAAACAAATAGCAGGCAGACACCAATTCTAATAAGCAGAATCTTTTATTTCTGACTTCTTGGTGAGCAGAGTGGCTTTTCCTTACAGAGAGAAAATGCAAGGAAGGCCCCCGACAAGGGGGTTCAGCTGCATTTATAACAAAATCTTCAAAGAGAATGGTTAGAAAAAAATAAATCAGTTTCACTCCAAGGCCACAGAGCATCCTTTAGAAACATTTGTTGATTACAACGGAAAACATAAATTCTAGTCTTATATTTGGAATGAAGCTTATCAGAAAACCTGTCATAGCCACTGCTGAAACAGCTGGGAAGAGTCAAAAACTGCATTCCACACCAGCAGCTCTACCCTAATAAGCACACTTATTTTTATCTGTTATAATAATACCAAGGCATACAGAGAACATGCAGATTTTCATACAGAAGCTAGAAATAGATTTTAACTTCCATTCCACAGAGGTCAATCATCACCCTGAAAACGAATAGTAGAGGTCACGAAGTATATGTGTACCAAATTTGAGGTCAATAGGTCAAATGGTTTGCGAGCTACAGATGATTTAAAATCCTGGACAGACAAACAGACAGCCATGGTAGCGTATTATATAAGAAGACTTACCTGTTGTTTTGAACATGTCTCCTACTTCTTATAAAATGCTTCATGACCCTCCAGCCTAAGGGTTCTTTGTACAGATTCTAAAGCATCTGTAGATGCTGGCAAAGGGGTATTAGGTGTCATTCTAGAAGAAGTCCTTTGTGTCAGAACAGGTTGCTGCAGTGCTTGATGCAATGTAGATTAGCCGCAGGTACAGATAATCCAGTTAAAACAATAAATGGTTGGTTTAATGGGCAACTGCATCCATTTCCATTACATTGAGAGAATGAATGCAAAGCATATTTTCCTTTAAGGTTACATATGGTTCTGCATTAAAAAAAAAAAATTAACCTCACTTAGAGATATCACATCAACACCTGTCAAAAAGAAAACCTGCAGAAGTCCTGTCTGAAAATGCTTTGTGTTTGTGCAAGAGAATTTAATAACAAAAAAAAAAACAACAGCACACACACAGATATGTATTATTGCCAGTTTTACACCATTATGAATTTAGTTCTGATACGGATTTATGCTTACTTTGAAAGTGAAATAATGTTACTGATCAAATGAGGTGCACACATTTAACTTATATTGTCACACATTTGTAAGAGGAGATGAAAAGAAAACAAGATTAATCATTTTTAATAGTGCCCTACACAGTCCTGATAAATAAATAGAGACTTCACATTCATTCTGTGATTGTAATGAGCACTTCTACACATGTCGGTCAGTCCAAGCATTTGTCCAGTGTGCATGCAGTTCAGTGTTTAGGATTAAGGAGGGGAATCTCGCATGCATCCACAGGTGCACATATAGGACTGTGGGATACGGGTGAGCTGGTAGGCTAATAACAGTTGTAGCAAGTAAATGTTGAGGGAAGATTTAAACAAAGTGGCTGTTTGGCTTGTCTACACGGGTGATGGCACATGTTACATTTATTAATACCAAAATAACATTTATTTAATGTTTAAATACTTCAAAGGACAAGGTACATCTCCTTATTAGTATGATATTCACTGTGTTAACAGAGAGGCGTAATCGCCAAAACATGCATTTAGCAGGACAAAATCCTTCATTCTGTCACCCAACAAAATGAGTCCCTCTAACATCACTGATGCCATTGTTTTACAGGCTCAGATGTTTATTATTTTTGGGACCACATGGGAAAAAATGTTAAATACAGGAACTGTATTAACTGAATAAAATTTTCACTGATTTTTCAGGATCCCATTAGCACAGGTCTGGATTTACTGTTTTAATCTAAAAGTTTCACTGCAGCTTTTTTCAGATTACCACTTGTGATCCAATTCGAATATGTCCCGAACTGTTCTGTTTAATTTATAGAATTATTAATGCCCTTTTGTTACTTCTGAGTGTTATTCTGTTTCATGGTGTTGATAGCAATACAACTGTTGTTAAACTTGTACCAGGGCTACATAAAGTGTCAATTGTATCTGTTTAATGTTGGTAAGTGTTGTGTTTGGCTGGCCTTTTTTTTTTATTTGCATATAAAAGGTGTGTATACCTGAAAAAGAGTTTCATTGCTGCTTCAACAAGAACGTCACCAAGCACTGCACTTGAACATTTAGGAGGTGGGGTTTCATGTTTAGTTCTGGGGCTGTATACATTATAAGCTCAGACCACAGATTTTCAAAATAGGAAGGAGAAAGAAGAAAGGAACCATAAGACGACCATGATCCACCACTTCAAGCACTGGTATTCTTTCATTGAAGGCATCCATAGATCATCACTGCTTATCCGGTTAAACATGGCAGTAAGTTGTGCTGGGTGCTATCACCAAAATTGTATATCACGGTATTTTTCAAAATTATATCAGTTTCATGGTATTCAAATGTATTTTTTTCCCTTACATGAGTGGATGTTAACCACATTTTCCACTGCAATTACTGCAGAAGACTGGCTAAGTATAACCTATTCTACTGTCATGAGAATTGTACATTGTACAAAAAAACATTTTAATGTGCACACATGTATTAATACAGGTTTGCATGGCCCCATAAAGTGATAGTTTTAAAGGATGTGGCACTAATGAAGAGAAGGAATCACATTGCATGACAGTCGCAGTCAAAATATAGAACCTTTTTAATGAACAAATTTTGCCAACAACTTAAGATAAAATTTTGACAACATGTTTTCAACCATCCAAAGAGGCATTTTCAGAGGTGCTTGTCAAAAGTTGTATTACACTGAATGTCTTTTTGTAAACCAACTACACTTTCTGTTAATGTTAACAGTCTCTGTCCACTGACACGTTAAAGTGACTTTTTAAACATCTTTACCATCACTAAACTGCATAATATTTAAACTAATAAATAATAACAATAAAATAAATAATAGTGCAACTTCCAGTAATAATACTATTACTTCAAGACTTCAAGCCCAGGTGCATTACACAGTATTCACCAAATAAAAATAAAATTAAACAAGTGCAACTTCGTGAGACATCTTTACCAACTGAACCATCATTAAGGCAAATTGCATTAATTTGGACTTTGCTTCAAGCTAAGCTATATAAATAAATAATAAAACAGCAACTTGTATTTATAATGCTATTTGTGGTATAGCCCTACGGAAGTGTATTAGGGCCACAGTGAAGAAAAAAAACTATATGTTGAGAATAAAGTCGACATGTTGACTTTATTTTCGACATTTCCACTTTAATCTTGACGCTTATGTCGAGATTAAAGTCGCCAGTTCCACTTTATTGTCAAAATTTATTTTCTCATTAAAGTAGAATGTCATAAACTAAACTCAATAAAATCAATGTTTAATTTACTAGATTTTCTCAAACCTCGTCATAAGTTAATGTAGCACCTTAAATGCTTTGTGTTGTGTTCCCCAACCCAGTTGTTAATCGCTACGCGCTTCTTAAACTGACTTCCTCTTCACTAAGAGGAGGCGCAGGCAGCACACAGAATACATTAATTTCATGATATTCCTTCTCCCTGAACATTGTTTAGGCAATTGGTTCCATACATTAGTCTCTACTTCTCTGCTATTGGATTTTGCTGGGATGTTATGTTCCAAGTGTCTCGAACCTTTTCCAGAATGCATCCCGAAACTAATTGCCTTGTCAGTGCAAAACATTTCAAAAGATTCCCTATTTATGGAGAGATTAATTAGTTCATTGAGTGTTTCAGACTGTGTGACAAGATAATCCACCTCTTCATCCCCATAATTTGCCAGTTCATCTCTGGGGTGGGGAAGAGTGGAAGGGTGAAAAACTTTGAAACAAGAGAGAGGCTTTTAAGACAGATTTTTAAATCTGCTGTCCCTGCACTTTACTGTGTTGTCAATAATGTTCTGAAACTCTGCCTGTGCCCTTACTCCTTCAAGCAGGATGTTTGACTTTTTGTGAGCTGAGTTCCACAGAAGCACATGATACCATAATCTTTCACTGTGAACTTTTGTTTCCAAGGCTTTCTGGTGCTCTCCACTAACAGATTTCTTCATTTGATGTTTTAGTTGTCATACTGAAAATCAGTATTGCACTTGGATAAGATAGTACTGTAGTTCAACATGAAATGTAGGAAGTGAGTAAATTTCTTGATATTCACCTCCTCCTGCCATATTCTCCATATGCACAATCGTGGGAGTGTATTATTTTTCCACAGCATTTACAGTGGGTATGGAAAGTATTCAGACCCCCTTCAATTTTTCACTCTTCTTTATATTGCAGCCATTTGCTAAAATCATTTAAAGTAACTTTTTTTTCCTCATTTATGTACACACAGCACCCCATATTGACAAAAAAAAGAATTTTTGAAATTGTTGCAGATTTATTTAAAAAGAAAAACTGAAATATCACATGGTCCTAAGTATTCAGACCCTTTGCTCAGTATTTAGTAGAAGCACCCTTTTGAGCTAATACAGCCATGAGTCTTCTTGGGAAAGATGCAACAAGTTTTTCACACCTGGATTTAGGGATCCTCTGCCATTCCTCCTTGCAGATCCTCTCCAGTTCTGTCAGGTTGGATGGTAAATGTTGGTGGACAGCCATTTATAGGTCTCTCCAGAGATGCTCAATTGGGTTTAAGTCAGGGCTCTGGCTGGGCTATTCAAGAACAGTCACAGAGTTGTTGTGAAGCCACTCCTTCGTTATTTTAGCTGCGTGCTTAGGGATATTGTCTTGTTGGAAGGTAAACCTTCGGCCCAGTCGGAGGTCCTTAGCACTTTGGAGAAGGTTTTTGTCCAGGATATCCCTGTACTTGGCCGCATTCATCTTTCCCTCAATTGCAACCAGTTGTCCTGTCCCTGCAGCTGAAAAACACCCCCACAGCATGATGCTGCCACCGCCATGCTTCACTGTGAGGACTGTATTGGACAAGTGATGAGCAGTGCCTGGTTGTCTCCATACATATCGCTTAGAATTAAGGCCAAAAAGTTCTATCTTGGTCTCATCAGACCAGAGAATCTTATTTCTCACCATCTCAGAGTACTTCAGGTGTCTTTTAGCAAACTCCAAGATAGAACTTTTTTAGAACTTCCAACAAGACAAAGACCCTAAGCACACAGCTAAAATAACGAAGGAGTGGCTTCACAACAACTCTGTGACTGTTCTTGAATGGCCCAGGCAGAGCCCTGACTTAAACCCAATTGAGCATCTCTGGAGAGACCTAAAAATGGCTGTCCACCAACGTTTACCATCCAACCTGACAGAACTGGAGAGGATCTGCAAGGATGAATGGCAGAGGATCCCCAAATCCAGGTGTGAAAAACTTGTTACATCTTTCCCAAGAAGACTCATGGCTGTATTACCTCAAAAGGGTGCTTCTACTAAATACTGAGCAAAGGGTCTGAACACTTAGGACCATGTGATATTTCAGTTTTTCTTTTTTAATAAATCTGCAACAATTTCAAAACTTTTTTTTTTGTCTGTCAATATGGGGTGCTGTGTGTACATTAATGAGGGAAAAAACTAATTTAAATGATTTTAGCAAATTTCTGCAATATAAAGAAGAGTGAAAAATTGAAGTACACCTCATTGTACACCTCATAGCCTGCTTGGCAGCCACCATGTTCTTTTCAGGCCACTGAAATGAGTCAGTCTCTCAATAAGCAGTTCACTTATTTCATTCAGTTCTTAAAGATGGTTTTCAGTGTATCCCAAGACTTGACCAACTACTCACAGCCTTTTACTCTATCCAGTACTGCTAGTTCAAACTAGTGTGCAACACAGTTGATTGTTATGATGTGGGGTATCTGCTGTTTCAGTCTCACAGCAACTCCTGTTTTCTCATCCATCATCACTGTAGCGCCATCAAAATGTGCACATACTGCTATCTCCTTCCATGTCTCTTCACTGATATCCATAGTGTCCAATGCCTCATCAATATCTTCTAAAACACCTGAAGCATTTGTGCTGTGCACTGGATGACGTTTGATCATGTAAGTGGATATTTCACAATTACCATTCACATACCTGACATGAAATAACACCTGTTCTATGTGATGCCAATATCTGTGCTGTTATCTACAAGAACTGATAAGAATTTGCTTTCTTGTATTTTGTTTTCAGTCTGAACTATTGACATTTGTGTTATTGCTCCAAGAAATTCTCTGCATGCATGATAATTGTGATAAGTAGAATGAAGATCTAGGCCATTTGCTGCTTGAAGTTTGCTTTTGCTTTTGGCATTTGTTCAGGGAAAGATGCTGCTTACTGGGCACCCATGACACTTCTTGTGCTACACAGATTGTTCATGCTTTTTTGATAGATTCTTTCCTAAAATTACTGCTTTCAGTAACAAAAGTGCTCGTTAAGGCAGAAATTGTGGGGAATTGACAACATACCCAACTGTACATTTTGTCGTTTACATTATCATTCATGATCCAGCCACAGAAATTTTTTAGTTCATGAAACCAAAAAGCTACGCTTTCTTTTTGCCTCATAGTTAGATTTTTTTTTTTGTTTGCCCATGTGCCTTTAGGGCCTCTGTGGTATCACATAGCAACAGTAATTAAATAATGAGAACTGCACTCCTTTACAGGGTATAGCAGCAATGCCTCAATTGTGATTGCCAAGCATCATAATGTAATGAGAGGGCTGATGTGGCTGGACAGCTCCTGAGCACCATGCTGCTCTTTTTCGTCCACACACTTGCTACTCTATCTCCCTCTCACCAATGCCAAGATAGGGATTCTCCATTTCTGCACCTTCTGAAAGCACAGTACTCAGTTGCTGTCTATCTCCCTCTGTGTCTCCAGCCACATCATTACACTATGAATATGTACAGTACGTCTTAAAAAAAAAAAATCTGAGAAATACTATGAAAAGGCTGTATTTTTAAATCTGTGTCTGAATTACTGTTGCTCAGTATTTGCATATCATCAGGTTTTTACAATTGTTCTGGCCTTGGGTTTGTGTGGCAGTTCCAAATTATTTAATGTTCCATGTCACCACTGTTGTCACCTTTCGTGTGTGTGTTTTAAGCTGAACTCCATTATTATGCTGTTGTTTCATCAACAAATGCCAGGGAAAGAACATGTTAGTGAGCTTTAGAGAGTGCTGCATTATAAAGTACACACCAAAAATACTTCTGTGTATTATGTGTCATGCAAATTGTATTGCTTATATGAAAAGTCAAGATAACTTTAATAAATTTGGTAATATTTGCATACTTTGTGGTTAGGCATTATTTACTTCAGCTCTGAAAGAATTAATATATTTTCAAACTTGTCAATTTGCAGGTCATCTTGAAGAGAATCAACTTGAGCTTTCAAAAACTCCTACTCCAAGTGAAAATTCATTACCAACTACTCCATTCTCAACAGGAAAATCCAGATCCAGAAAAAATCCTGTACCTAAGAAACATCTTACACCCCCTGGGCCAACAGAAAACCAGCCTGAACAGAGTATAGAAAATGGTGAAATCCAAATGCCACCAGCCAAGGTTTATAAGAAGAGAGGGAGAAAGTCGAAAGCAGAGTTGTTGGCCCTGCAACTTGAACAAGGCCTCCCTGTGACACCTGAGCCTGCTAAGACACTTTTGGAAGACCATAATTCTGCAAATGATGTGGCTCCTATTGAGCGGCCAAAAAGAAGAGCTGCCAAAGCGTAAGTTTTATAATTTATTGCATAAACTATTTAGTTTGTGACTTTTTTTTTAAAAATAAACTTTTAATGTGTATATCTTTTAAATAATTTTAGTAATTGTATTTACCATGCTCATTTTTTCAACCTATACTATTTAATTGTGACACCGTTCTACAAGCCTGGAATCATTATAAAATGTCTAAGCTATAAAATAAGCTTAGATTGTTATCCTTTTCTGTTCCAGCAGGATTATGCCCCAGAGCACAAAGCCAGGTCCATAAAGACCAAGTTTGATGAGTTTGGTGTGGACGAGCTTGAGTGGCTTGGACATAGTTCTGACGTCAACATTATTGAGCCGATTACAAGCCAGGTCTTCTCATCCAACATCAGTACTTGACTACATATGCTCTTTTGCCTACATCGGCACACATTCCCACATTCACTTCACTCCAAAATCTTGTGGAAAGCCTTCCCAGAACTCCATATTAATATCTTTGGTTTAGGAATGGGATGTCCAACAAGCTTATATTGGTGTGATGGTTAGGTGTCCACTAACTTTTGACATATAATATATCTCCTCCTATGTATTATCTTATTTCTTGTGCATATTGTGATATTTAATCCTAAACACATAATGCTGCCAGTAAGCCTGGAAAAAGTAAAAAAAATGCATATTAGAAAGTCTAAAACAAATGTGAACATAGACAAGTGATAAAGTTTTAGTGTTAGAAATCAAACTAGAGAATGTGTAATAATTTTAGGAAACTTTATTAATAAAGCTTGCAGGTAGAACTGATAGTTATCAGCACATGGCTGATCAAGCAAACATTCCTGAGAACTTTTTTGAATTCTTCAATTTTTAGAATAAAGATAATTTATTTTGCTTCTCCATGTAAAAAAAGATATTGAGCATGAAGGCAACCAGACAGTATTCTCCCAATTTCAGTGCTGAAATTGCTTTGCCAAGAAAGTCTTATGATGGCATTAGACAGTGACTGGGGGTTTGAAGCCTGTGTAATGTCAATTAGTAAAGCTGATAAAACGCGCAGAGAAATCTTGTTCAAAATGTATTTAAATGGTATAGGAGTGAATGGAAAGCAGTCTTATTATGAGTAATTGCTTCAAATAAAAGTGCACAGTCATGTTTTTTTTGCCATTTAATAGCAAAAAAGTAATCTTTTTTGTGGGAATTTTGGGGAAAGAAACAGTGTAAAAAATAGATATTTTTTTAAAAACTGCCAGAGAAAAGTGTCTAGTATGAGCTGATAGAAGAACTCAAATCCCAAGAATCAACAGAAGGGATTCCATACTGTAACCACTTTCTTCTTCTGCAAGTGTAGGAGCTGCTGCAAAATTTTTATTTGGAACTTTTTTCCATTTCTTTTCATAATGTTTTTATCTGTGAAAGAGAATTTGAGACTTCTTCACTATTGTTTAGAAATGGAAAATTTGTTCTCAGGCTTTTGTCTATGTATTGTTAACAGCTGTTTAAAAAAAAAAGCCTGTTTTCTTGTTTCGCTTTCACTAAAATATATCCATGAATTAGAATACAAACCCATTCCAGACATGTGTAGCAAATAGGCATGTACCTGTTCTGAAACTTCACTTCAAGCATCCACTGTCTCAGAACTGTGACACCCTCCAACCAGCTGCCACTGATTTAGCTGCAGCCTGTTAAGATCTCACTATATTACAAAACTCATTTCTTATTTCACAATTAACATTCTAACACATGTAAATTTTAAAATTATTATTCTATTTAAAATTAGAGCAAGGTGTATATTTTGTAAATAACTAATTCTCAGCTTTTGCACGGATTACTTTACTAGGCAACAATGCAAATGTTAATACATTGAATCTGTGGAAAACAGATGGTCAGGTTACAGCAACCAATAAAAACTGCCATCTTTTGCTAGAGATTGCTCAAAATACAATTTTCTTCATGGAATTCTTTTTAACAAAATACTATTTTTGACAATATGTACTTTTCATAACATCAGGAATTAACCCATAAAATTGAGTACAGACAAATTCAGTTGGTAACATGCACAATAAAACATTTTTCTTGCTAATCATTCCCTAAAATTCTGTCATCCTTTGCACTAATATCTGAAAAAAACAACTTTAGTTGCTGCTGTTTCAACATCAACTCTCCTGTACTCTGGCAGATTGTGCTGGACATAATGAATGATGCACCAGGTTCAAATAATCTGACAGCTACGCATGCTTCATGTGTTTGGTATAAGGGAGCATAACACAGGTGAGTTGATGTTTAACCTCTGGCTGGCTGGTTGATTCGTGATCTCCTTAAAAATAACATCAAAGTCACAGTCGACATTCATTTCATGAGGAGCTGATATTTTTATTATACTGACACGAAATTTATCTAATACCTTTATTTTCTCACTAAGCCACATCACTGACTAAACGCTTAGGCTTAAAGCCAGAAGGACTCGTGTTATGCTTTTGGGGCATAACTGCAACACAAAACTTGTGTTTTTTTTTTGTTTTTTTCAAAAGCTAAACCATGATATTATGCAGTGAAAGCATAGGGCTGCAAAAGTGTTGAAGGAAAAACCAAATGTCCTAGCTTCCTTCACGCATGCTTGTTTAGAATGTTCCCACTAGGCGCAATTCAAGCCATGATATGCTTGAGGGCTACCTTAAACAGCGGGCTGCTGTTTTCTCAGCACTTACAAACAGGAGTATAAAGAGGAACATTAACGAAATTGTTACTCTGTCTGATGAAGATGTAAAAATGGCTGAGGACGTGGTTCAGGCTCTCAAACCACTGAAAACGGTGACAACACTCTTGAGTACTAAAAGCTGCTAAAAGTTTCAATGATAATACCACTGAAACACACATAATCCTGCCATCTGTGAAACAGAGTGACTCCGAATCAGCAGTTGTGAAAGATGTCAAATCTGCCATTGCATCTGACTTCAACAACAGACAACACTTACTCAGTTTCTTCATGTGATCACTGCACTTGACCCACAGTTTAAATCTCTGCCCTTTCCAGCAACATCTGTGCCCAGTAAGAGGGTTTTCTAGTTCAGGGGACATTATCACGGCACAGGGAGCAACACAAGATATTGAGTAGGAGCACCATTGCCAGACATAGAAATATGTGATGTTCCAGTATAAGAGTAGAGGACAGGAGATCCATCAGTTGTTAGGATTGCCGGACGTTTAATTTAGAGTAAGAGAAGGGGGCAAGGAGAGCCAGCAACAGGGTTTTGTCTTTTGGAATAAAACTGTATACAACAGAGTTATACACCATGAAAATCTGACAGGAGGCCAGAATATTTCAAGGTTGCTAAAACAACAACAACAACAACATTTATTTATATAGCACATTTTCATACAAAAGAAACTGGAGTGTGTTGTTTAGCTTGTGGAGAAAATTGCTTTTAACAGTTACTGAATACTCATGGAGCAGGGACACTAGTGACCACTAGAGGGAGGTACAGTCTGTTTTTTTCTGTACCAAACAAAGTATTTCACTTGAAGCTGAAGAATGGCTGAAAATGATTTTGCTGTAATATTTAAAAGCCACTTTAAGGTAATCAAATTGAGTCTGGAGTTTAGAGGTGGGTTTTTGGGCAAAGCCTCATTGGTTGGAGTCATTGTTATTATATCTATTTCTATACTATTTCTCATCTTGCTTGGAAATTCAGTTTAGTTTTAGTTAGTCTTCATTCGCAATTCACTTTTCTACAGTTCAACCATAACATTTATTTGTGCAGCATGTGGTGTGTTAATTTTGGGGTTGTGAAAAGCAGCAAATTTTCTGAATGATTGCATGTCATATTGCCTTGTAGACATGCCCGTTTTGTGCTACTTTGTTGAACATTTCATTTTCCTTACCCATAAATAAGTAATAGGCTAATTTTAGGATGAGCTTTTAGCGAACTTTTAAGGTTTGTGTGGTTTTTACCCTTAATGTCTTAGGCACCATAGCATATCTTGTTTGAGTAGAACGTGCTTACTATCACCACTTTAAATGTTTTTTCCCCATAAGTGGGCATTGTCGTTTTCTTCTCAGCTTGTTGATTTTTGAAGCCGTCTTAGTCAAAGAGTGTTACTGTACAGAATTTTGCTACCAGCAGGAATAAAATGTTCTGAAAAAATAAGAAAATAGGTTATTTTGTGTTCTGACAGACATGAACACAAAAAACATGGGGGTAGGAGACACCTGGGTTAAAATCATTGTTTGGGCCCCACCTAGCTGTACTGAGGAAGACCATAGAAAAATTAGTATGTAACAATGAGGTTTTGGATTCGCTTAGATTTGAGTAGCCATTGCGCAAGAAGAGCAAGCAGCTCATCAGCAGACAGTGAGAACAGAAAAGTGGATGATGGAGAGTCACAAAATGACAGAAACAGTATCTGAGATTATGAGAAATATGTGTATATGTTATATTTTGTATATATTTGACATGCTAAATATTATTGACAAAGAGAGTATTGTCCTTCGGCTATCTGTTTTGAGGGATAATGAAAGGAGGTAGGGAAGAATATTTTTAAAAATTATTCTGGCGCCAAATTATTTTCACAGTAGCAAGTACTTTCAGCTGCGAGTGTAAAAAATGCTCAATAAAAATAATTAAATTAAACATAAAAAAAAAATACAAAAACATTCAGCAGATTGAGTTTTTCACCAGTTTGCAGACTCTAGGCATTTTTGTCATGCCATTAATAAACTTTATTTGTTGTTCACCTAAAGATGTGGCCCACTCAGTAGTAGTTCTACACTTGTATTGCTTCACTGCCAGACAACCTTTCCAAAGCACAAGTGATTAATCAACAACAGCATTCTGTTCAGGTATGTAGACTCTAGTGAGCCTCTCTATCTGTGAGACAAGAAACCGTTTTATGTTTCAAAAAGGATTTCTCGTTTGTGAAGTGACCTTTAAGCTGTGGAAAACAAAATAAAAACACCTGAGAAATAAACTGCTTTTTTTACTCATGATTTACTGTTCAAAAGGAAAATGTTTTGTTGAACAGTACTTTTTACCTTCGGGCTTTAAAATTGCATCTTTATACACTGTACAGTAAGTACAAAGAAAACCAGCTGCTTGTCTCAGCTAATATCAGACCATATGTACACCCTGAGTTTGGTTTAATGTGTTTAGTTGTATCAGTTCCTGTGCATGTCGTCTTGGCTCTGTCACAGGGCATCTAACATGCTATCATTTATGAACTGACTGAAATTCTGTATGTGATCAAATTTATCTGTCTTATTATCTGTAGATGTAGGGAACAGCAGCTTTGAGTGTTTTTAAGCACTCTTGTTTCACCATGTTGTGTCATAATTTATTGGTTGAGCAAAGTTATATTCTTTGTATGTTACACTATCACTAGAACTAATAACTAATTTGTCATATTGCCACTTAGCGCTGGGCAATATATTGAATTTTTTATTTGGTATTTAATAAAAATCAATATGCAGAAGCCAATATTGAGATGTTCCGCACTCTTAATTTGTTTTTATATATCTTCTTAAGGTTAAATAAATTCCACAAATTTCCACAGCTCTTTATAAGCGTGTCTACATCGACTCTGCCCATGTAGCCTGGTGGTATAGAGCGTGAAAAAAACAGAGCCAGGGTCAGAAGAGGAAGTGTTTAGAATAGGTGGAGTTAGCACTGCTATTTGTAAATTATTTGATTTTTCCCAGGATAAAAGTTCAGGCAGTACAGCCTTTAAAGGTAAAACTTCTTACTGCAAATGAAAAAGCCATCCTGGCATGTGCAGCATCTGCAATTTGCTTTTCTGCCTTCTTGGCAAAATGGGTCCCTGCTAAGCAAAATTCCATAAATGTTTGCTCTTCTGTTGAATAGTATATGAGTGGGCAAGCAGTAAGGGTTTGATAAGGTTAAGATCTGCAGCGACTACCATATTGCAAAGCAAACTTTTGTCAACTTAACATGTGCCCAGAATATACTTTTTCTTTGTCAGTGATCAAATAACTACACAAGCCAGTAATTCATATCACATGACAAGTGAGGCATCTGCACTGCGTTTAAGCTATCATTCATTTATTTCATGTGCACTATGCCACTGAAATGTTACAAGCAGGAATAAAAACAGCAGCCTTTGTAGTCAGTCATATATTATCTTTCTAGCAAAAATTCATTCACATCTTTAAACACAGAAAGCCGACATTTGGGATATGGCTTCTCATCAGGTACCTAAGTGCACCTTATTTTACTATATGTTTGTTCTCTTAGTTGTTACATTTCTTTTGTTATTCTATTTCACAAACTTATCAACAAGTTTTTCAAAACTGTTTAAACATGAGCTGTCAAAAGCGCCATAAAGATATTGTATTTTCCTCGTCATTTGGTGTATTTTAACTGTTATGTTTCAATATTTATTTTAGGCCCCTCAAACAAATGAAAGTCATCAGATTAAATAACTTATTTTTTTATATTTGGAAAATAAGCAATAAAAGGATCAGAAATACTGTCATCCTCTGTGCTTTATTCTGTGATTCTCTGATCAGTGTCAGAAAAGCCATAATAGTATATGCAATAGGCTTGGGCGGTAAAACGGTAATATGGTATCCCACGGGATCTAAAAATAGCAACGGTGTCAGTTTCAATACCGTTATACCGTCATAAAAACAATGCACTTATATAGGAGACAAGGATTAAATATTAAATATAATTTATTTAATGCCTAAAAATGCATATGCGATGCGTGGTTGTCATCACGTGACAGCGTGGAGGAGAAAGAGAGAGGTGGGGAAAGATGGCGAGTCGCGCACCAAGTGACCTGGTCTCGAAAAAGAACACAACTTCTGCAGTTTGGCAGTATTTCGGGTTTCGGCCGAACGAGAAGAGAGAGGCGGTAAATACGGACGAGGCAATTTGCAAATTGTGCAACAAAAAGGTGACCGCGAGAGATGGAAATACATCGAACCTAAGGTCGCATATACTGAAACCACCATCCACTCACTGCTGCGAGGATGGACCCGAGTTCACTCAGTGCAACAGTTTCAACGCCTCCCGATGCAGGACCAACAACATTTAGGTCCACCGCCAGTACGCAGCCGACGATAATGGGGGCCTTCGGGAAAGCAACAAAGTACAAAAGGGACAGTGTCCGTTGGAAAACCTGTACTGATGCAGTGACAAAATACTTGGCGAAGGAAATGGTCTCTTTCCACACAGTGGAAAAAGTCCTTTACGGACATGGTAAAGGTCCTAGATGCCCAGTACGAGCTGCCTGGATGGAAATATTTCTCACAAACAGCCGTCCCACATTTATATAGTAAAGTTAGAGACAATGTTCAAGTGCTGCTGTCAGCGTCACACAGTTATTCCTTAACAACTGACGTGTGGTCGTCAGTTAACATGACACCATATATGTCTCTGACTGTCCATACTATTACACCTGACTGGAAACTTGAATCCAAATGCCTCCAAACTACGTATTTTCCTGAGAGTCATACAGCAGACAATCTTGCTGCTGCGCTCAGAGCTGCACTTCAGGAATGGCAACTTGACGAGAAAAAACTTTCAGCCATAACCACTGACAACGCTGCCAACATTCATGCCGCAATCAGGTCCCTGCATTGGCGTGGCTATGCTGCTTCGGTCACAATCTAAACTTGGCTGTCACAAATGGATTGCATGACCAGAGGCAAAAACCGAGCGCCCGGACTATGCCGTAATATTGTCGGGCCTTTTCACACAGCTGGCAACGTAAGCATGAACTCCACAAGAAGCAAGTGGACTTGGGACTCCCAAAACATAGTCTCATAACGGTAAGCATAAAACGTGCAGAGAGTTCCTCAGGTGCAGGGGCTCAAATATAAAAAAGGGATATATATATAGAGATATATATATATATATATATATATATATATATATATATATATGCTTTGCATCACATAAATTATATTGAAAAGTAGGCTATATTAAAATAGAAAACCATTTTTAAATTGTAATTTTTTCCTGTATTTTTTATCAAGTAAATGCAGGCTTGATGATAAGGGACTTATTTAGCCTGAAATAAATGTGCATGCAAATTTCACCAAGTGGAATAATATACGTTAATGGACTTATTTATTTATGCATTCATTCGTTTATTTAGGCCTATTTATTCATTCATTCGTTTATTAACGAATGAATTGGCCTAAATAAAACGAATTTTGTTTATTTATGCCTATTTATTCATTCATTCGTTTATTTATGCCTATTTATTCATTCATTTGTTTATGCCTATTTATTCATTCCTTTGTTTATTTAGGCCTATTCATTCATTTAGATAGATACTTTATTTAATCATTTATTCATCATTCATTAATTAATTCATCCATCCATCCGTCGGCAGGACTGCGCAACTTGCTGGGGCTCCAAACTGGCAATGGTGGAGCGAATCCTCGAGCAGGCCTAAGCGATCAGACACGTCCTGTCTGATGACAGAAGGAGCAGCCTGTCCCTGACCTGGCAGGACATGGATGTCTTGAAAGCTGTTCACGAAGCACTGAAACCAGTCGGTGACTTCACTGATATTTTGTCAGGAGAAAATTATGTGACCAGTTCCTGTATCCTCCCCATACTACAGCTCTGCAGGGACAATGTGTTGGCTGCGTCAGAAAATGACCCCAGCTAACAAAGTCAATCAAAACTGGAATTCTAACAAAGCTGGAGGCCAAGTATGAATCCAATTCAGTGCGCAAAATATTGCGAAAATGCACTTTCCTCGACCCTCGTTACCGTGGAGGATATGAGACGGATGACAACGCATTGGCTGAGACCAAGGCTGATTTACAGGCTGAGATCGTGAGCTTAGAGGCAGCAGGTCCAGTGGCCATCAGAGTGGAAGAGGGAGAGGAGCAACCTGCACCCTCACGAAAAAAGATGACTTTGGGGAGTATGCTGCAAAAAAAATCTGATGCAATGGCAGGTCCCGTCGGCACCGTAGAGGACCGAGTCGGAGCTGAAATAACAGCCTACTGTTTGGAGCCAGTTACTCAAGGAGACGAGGACCCACTTCTCTGGTGGAAAAATGCTGCCGGGCGTTTTCCCCAAATGTCGCGAGTGGCACGAAAGTACCTGTGCGTCTGTGCCACAAGCACACCATCGGAGCGGGTTTTCAGCACCGCAGGTAAAGTTGTCGGTCCACAACGTGCCCTGTTAAAGCCGGACAAAGTAATCATGCTGGTTTTTCTAGCGAGAAAACTTGAATAGATTGATGCCACTTGCCATTCGTTCCTTTTCGCACTGTTTTTATTTTTATTTAATTGATTCAGGTATTTTTATTTGGTTTACGTTAAAAACGATATTGGAAAGAAGACGTTTTTGTTTAGGACTATTGCTTGGCAATACTTTTTATAATATGGATGATGTTTATGTTAATTCAACTCTGGTTGACTGTTGTGGGTCTAGTTGCACTTTTTTATAAGCTGCTCATATTTGTTATTAAAAGTTGTTCAGGCGGTGTGATTTAATTTAATTGATTTGTGTGCGCGTCTCCGCGGGAAAACTGTTCTGGATGTTTATGTTAATTTAATTCTGTTTGACTGTTGTATTTGCACTTTTTTATAAACTGCTATTTGTTGCTAATAAAAGTTGTTAATATTGTTCTGCATGTTATTTTGTTATTGTTTCAGTATTAGTGTTTGATATTCAGTTTCTGAACGGTTTAGGCACAAGCCAACAGTTTGGTGATGCTGTCTGAGCCTTACGTCACAATTTTTTTATTATTCACGGTAATACCGTATACCGAGGTAAAATAGGGAGGAGGTTTGACGGTATGAAAATTTGGATACCGCCCATCCCTAGTATATAGTATATTAGTAAAAGGAAAAGGAAACATTTTAATAATAACGTAACATGATTGACAACGTAATTGTTTTGTCATTGTCATGAGTGTTGCTGGCATATACATATATACACACACACATATACTATGGGGTACCAAACAGGCAAATACATTGATTTTCTGAATATTTAAAGTCGGCGTCAGAATATATAAAGTCAAAACTTGAATATATAAAGTCACTAGCAAAATACCCGCGCTTCGCAGCGGAGAAGTAGTGTGTTAAAGAAGCAATGAAAAAGAAAAGGAAACATTTTGAAAATAACGTAACCTGATTTTCAATGTAATTGTTTTGTCACTGTTGTGAGTGATGAATGTTGTTGTCATATATATATATATATATATATATATATATATATATATATATATATATATTTACACACACACACACATAAACATATATATATACATATCTATACATATACAAATATATACATACATATATATATCTACATATATACAGTGGTGTGAAAAACTATTTGCCCCCTTCCTGATTTCTTATTCTTTTGCATGTTTGTCACACAAAATGTTTCTGATCATCAAACACATTTAACCAGTAGTCAAATATAACACAAGTAAACACAAAATGCAGTTTTTAAATGATGGTTTTTATTATTTAGGGAGAAAAAAAAATCCAAACCTACATGGCCCTGTGTGAAAAAGTAATTGCCCCCTGAACCTAATAACTGGTTGGGCCACCCTTAGCAGCAATAACTGCAATCAAGCATTTGCGATAACTTGCAATGAGTCTTTTACAGCTCTGGAGGAATTTTGGCCCGCTCATCTTTGCAGAATTGTTGTAAATCAGCTTTATTTGAGGGTTTTCTAGCATGAACCGCCTTTTTAAGGTCATGCCATAGCATCTCAATTGGATTCAGGTCAGGACTTTGACTAGGCCATTCCAAAGTCTTCATTTTGTTTTTCTTCAGCCATTCAGAGGTGGATTTGCTGGTGTGTTTTGGGTCATTGTCCTGTTGCAGCACCCAAGATCGCTTCAGCTTGAGTTGACGAACAGATGGCGGACATTCTCCTTCAGGATTTTTTGGTAGACAGTAGAATTCATGGTTCCATCTATCACAGCAAGCCTTCCAGGTCCTGAAGCAGCAAAACAACCCCAGATCATCACACTACCACCACCATATTTTACTGTTGGTATGATGTTCTTTTTCTGAAATGCTATGTTCCTTTTACGCCAGATGTAACGGGACATTTGCCTTCCAAAAAGTTCAAATTTTGTCTCATCAGTCCACAAGGTATTTTCCCCAAAGTCTTGGCAATCATTGAGATGTTTCTTAGCAAAACTGAGACGAGGCCTGATGTTCTTTTTGCTTAACAGTGGTTTGTGTCTTGGAAATCTGCCATGCAGGCCGTTTTTGCCCAGTCTCTTTCTTATGGTGGAGTCGTGAACACTGACCTTAATTGAGGCAAGTGAGGCCTGCAGTTCTTTAGACGTTGTCCTGGGGTCTTTGTGACCTCTCGGATGAGTCGCCTCTGCGCTCTTGGGGTAATTTTGGTCGGCCGGCCACTCCTGGGAAGGTTCATCACTGTTCCATGTTTTGCCATTTGTGGATAATGGCTCTCACTGTGGTTCGCTGGAGTCCCAAAGCTTTAGAAATGGCTTTATAACCTTTACCAGACTGATAGATCTCAATTACTTCTGTTCTCATTTGTTCCTGAATTTCTTTGGATCTTGGCATGATGTCTAGCTTTTGAGGTGCTTTTGGTCTACTTCTCTGTGTCAGGCAGCTCCTATTTAAGTGATTTCTTGATTGAAACAGGTGTGGCAGTAATCAGGCCTGGGGGTGGCTACGGATATTGAACTCAGGTGTGATACACCACAGTTAGGTTATTTTTTAACAAGGGGCAATTACTTTTTCACACAGCCATGTAGGTTTGGATTTTTTCTCCCTAAATAATAAAACCATCATTTAAAAACTGCATTTTGTGTTTACTTGTGTTATATTTGACTAATGGTTAAATGTGTTTGATGATCAGAAACATTTTGTGTGACAAACATGCAAAAGAATAAGAAATCAGGAAGGGGGCAAATAGTTTTTCACACCACTGTACACAAACATACATACATACACACACATATATACACACAAATACATATATATATATATATATACATACATACACACACATCTATAAACATATATATACATATACATACATATCTACATATATACACACACAGCTATTTCAGTATCAGTGCAATACGCTGTTTGTTAAAACGGTTGACTCCCGCTCTTACGTGCAATAACAAATCAAATCATTAAGTTGTCTTTGCTCATATGTCATTTTAGAGCTGGACGCCTGGCATCTTTTTTTGGCCACAAGTTCGTTTCTGTTTGGTGTGAGGTTCTGTGTTGTGGAGATTCTCAGGATGGATTGCAGGTGCTCATCAGTGAGGCAACTCATGTGTGCTGTTTTGTTAGTCTTTATCACTGAGAAGAGCTTCTCACACAGATATGTGCTACCAAACATGCACAAGGTTCGAGCCGCATGTAGACGGACTTTTTTTGTTCTTCAAAGTCACCAAAGCGCCGTGCAAACTCAGTGCGCAATAACTGTAGCTTCGCAATAACTTGCAGCATCATAAGGTAGACTTGATTAATGCGGTAAGTGTTCGGCAAGGCAGCTGAAGCGCTGCATTATGGG
This sequence comes from Polypterus senegalus, assembly GCF_016835505.1. Taxonomy (NCBI): domain Eukaryota; kingdom Metazoa; phylum Chordata; class Cladistia; order Polypteriformes; family Polypteridae; genus Polypterus; species Polypterus senegalus. Next base: position 262,202,647 of record NC_053156.1, on the reverse strand, counting down.
ATCTGTAGTTTATTGTGTTACCAGCGCTTCATATACCCGGCTTTAATAACAATAATACAGTATATAAAATGATCTCGCGGGTCGGATATAATTACACGCCGGGCCGGATGTGGCCCGCGTCCCTTGAGTTTGACACATATGGACTAAATAGAACTTGAAAAGATATATTTTTTCAAATGTGATCGCGCATTCAGATAGAGTTGACGCAAGACTACAGCCTGCATGCCTCAATGAGTCATCCTCCCTCGCTCTTACTTTTTACCGTTCATCTAATGAATACACTGAGTATGGCTTTACCAAAACAATCATTGATGGCGAATAAAGTATCCATTATTCGAGTATGTAGATCGGGATATATATATACATATATATATACCCGCGTATCGCAGCGGTGAAGTAGTGTGTTAAAAAGCTAGAAAAGAAAAGGGAACATTTTAAAAATAACGTAACATGACTGTCAATATACAGTATTTGTTTTGTGAGTGTTACTGAGTGTTGCTGTCATCAAGGATTTGATTATCATTATTTCTTTCAATCAGGTTCGTATTTGTAGGATGTGTTGTGTTCAAGTTACATTCCGTGTTTGTCAATCGCTGTAAAGATGACAGGTTTCATTCATCGATTCGTTTCTTACTGCATCAATAAACAGCTCGTCTTCTCCTTTATCTGAGACCTGACACACTGCATGCACGGGTTTTTTTACACTGTCTTCCTTTAGCGGGACATTGACTTTTTCCAACGTGTGCTTTGTTTCCGCAGTAGCTGGATTTATGAATATGCTTGTAAGTATCAGACGCTTCATATTTTTTGCTGCCTTTTCAATTGTGTAATTCGGTTTTGTTCAGCTCTTTGGAACTGTTGCTTTTATCTGTGCACTGCGCCAGTTCACGTGAGCCGCTCGGTGTACATGCATCGAAGTTTCCCAGCTGTGCTGGTGCCATCTCGTGCTATGTCCATAGCTGTATTTAATGTTACCTTAGTCCTGGCACTTAAAACTTTCTCTCGCAGTTTCGCTGAGTTTGTGTCAAACACCACCCTGACCATCTCATCTTCCTCTCCATAAGCACAGTCCTTTACCCGTGAATATTTACCCGTGGCAGTTTGCTATTGGATTGCCGCTGATGGACGGCCTTATATGGGCAGGCACTAAATTACAAACACCAGCGGCAGCCTGTCTATGAACTTAATTTAAAGTGTAGGTTTACATCGTGCTTTGTTTCCGAAGTAGCAGAACTCATGAATATGGTTGTATATGTCACTCGCTCGCTTCTTATTGTTTCGCTGCCTTCTCAATTATATAATGCATGTTTTCTTCAACGCTTTTTTGAGGTCTTCCTGGTTTTCTATGTACTGCGTGATTACGTGGGAGGCGTGATGATGTCACACGAAACTCCGCCCCCACGGCGTTGAAGCTCATCTCCATTACAGTAAATGGAGAAAAACTACTTCCAGTTATGACCATTACGCGTAGAATTTCGATATAAAACCTGCCCAACTTTTGTAAGGAAGCTGTAAGGAATGAACCTGCCAAATTTCAGCCTTCCACCCACACGGGAAGTTGGAGAATTAGTGATGAGTCAGTGAGTGAGTCAGTCAGTGAGTCAGTGAGTGAGTGAGTGAGTGAGGGCTTTGCCTTTTATTAGTATAGATTCCCGAATATATAAAGTCAAAACTTGAATATATAAAGTCACTATCGGAATATAAAGTCAGCGTCAGAATATAAAAGTCAGCGTCAGAATATATAAAGTCAAAACTTGAATATATAAAGTCAGCGTCGGTATATATAAAGTCAAAACCTGAATATATAAAGTCAACATCGGAGTATATAAACTCATTCCTGAATATATAAAGTCAAAGTCAAAATATATTGATTGAAACGACTCTGAACTGAACTAAGTTAACAAAAACATATTCAGAAAAATAAATTAAAAAAACACTGTTCGGTTAATGTTTTGAAAATGATGCTTGTGCCCAGCCCAGGATTGGTTCCTGCCTTGCGCCCAGTGTTGGCTGGGATTGGCTCCAGCAGACCCCCGTGACCCTGTGGTCAGATTCAACGGGTTGGGAAATGGATGGATATTCCAGCACTGACTTTGTATATTCTGATGCTGACTTTATATATTGAAGTTTTGACTTTATATATTCCAGCACTTACTTTATATATTCCGACGCTGACCTTATATATTTAAGTTTTGACTTTATATATTCCAGCGCTTACATTATATATTCCGAAATATTCCAACGCTGTCTTTATATACTCAGGTTTTGACTTTATATATTTGGGAATGACTTTATATATTCAAGTTTTGACTTTATATATTCCAGCGCTGACTTTATATATTCAAGTTTTGACTTTATTTATTCCGACAGTGACTTTATACAGGGTGGGCCATTTATATGGATACACCTTAATAAAATGGGAATGGTTGGTGATATTAACTTCCTGTTTGTGGCACACTAGTATATGTGAGGGGGGGAAACTTTTCAAGATGGGAGGTGACCATGGTGGCCATTTTGAAGTCGGCCATTTTGGATCCAACTTTTGTTTTTTCAATAGGAAGAGGGTCATGTGACACATCAAACTTATTGGGAATTTCACAAGAAAACAATGGTGTGCTTGGTTTTAACGTACCTTTATTCTTTCATGAGTTATTTACAAGTTTCTCTTTGTTTACAGCCATTGACATGTCGCAGAGGTTAACACGTGAGGAGCGGATAGAAATTGTGTTGATGTCTGGTGAACGCAGTAACCGGGTCATTGCAGCAGATTTTAATGCAAGACACCCTACGAGACCACCCATCTCCCATGCTACAGTTAGCAAATATATATATATATATATATATATATATATATATATATATATATATGGAACTCAGGGTTGATAGCAACTAACCTAGGGACAATGGTATAGGGGACTTGATCAGCTAGTGTAGTGGCAAGAATATTTTCTTTTAAAAAGAATTCATAATTATGCATATATTTTCATTACATTCAGGGCTGCTGCAATCTAGGTTAATCTGTGTATAAAACCAATTGTGCTAAAAAGTGATTTTTTAATTTTATTTCAGTTAGTCTTTAGTAGTTAATAGTTTTCCTTTTTGGTTTTGTTAATTATTTCAGTCTTTTTTTATTAATTGTATTTGTCTTCATATTAGTTTGCTTTTACCATAGTATTCTTAGTTGGAGTAAAAGATACTAGTGCCATGAGAAAGAGAACAAAAAACTAGAAAAGCTATTCATTTCAGTTGTGTTAGAGTCGCGGTAGAGTGTGGTAAGTCACTCCACTTGGTAGACAGGGGGTCATGGTCTTTGTGCAGAAGCTCAGATGAACAGGAAAGTTTCCTTCTACTTGCTTTTTATTCATTCCTTATGTTGTTTTCATTCCTGCTTTTGTGCTTCATTTTCAAAACTTTTTTTCTTCATGCCTTCATTCTGAATGTGGGGAGACATTTTTTTCATTGTAAATTGGAATATATAGAAACATACAGTGCATGATTTACTTTTTTCTGATAAGTAAAATACACACTGTAGGGATTTCTATTATAGAAGAATGAGAGCAGAGATATTCACATATTATTTATTAGAAATTGTATAGTACAAAAACAGCTACCATAACGGATCCCTAAGCCTACAAATGAAATCTTCTGATTTATTTTTTGATACACTTAACAGTTTTTCTTTTTTCTTTTAGTGCTTTGCAGTACCTACGCACCCTTGCAGAAGAGTTGGGAGTTGATAGTCAGCCTACAGGAGTGGTTCCTGAGGTGTCAAAGAGCATCATCTCCACTTCAAATATAGAATCTGAAACCCCCCTGAAACGAAAGAGAGCAATAAAGAAGCATCGTGAGGATGATGTGACTGATGATGCTGATTTTGTTCTGCCGGATGCTGTGTCTAATAGTGAAAAAGAAGAGGAGGATACTGATGAAGAATATGATTTTCAAGACTCTGATTCTGGTCCAGAGGAGAGATGTAACAAACTTAAAGGATCCATCGTAAGTTGTTGAAGACATTTCACATTATAATTTGCGTATTGTTTTACAAAAGGACATTTCACAATTTCTGAATTACTTTAAAGTACTGTATAGGGTCAGTCTAGTTATGGCTAAAATCTCCTCCTTTCATTCCCATAGATTTTGGGCAAGCTATAGACATAAGTGGTGTATGTACTACTTTTACATCTTATTCTTGTACTACTGCAACAGGAATACCTATGTCAACCATGCTATTCTAGTATAACTGCTGAAGAATTTCATCCCTTACTATTTCCCTTAATATTTCTTTTATGCAAAAATGATAAAAAGTGCTTGCCTATTACTTTAATGAATAACTTTAGTGGAGAGAGGTTACCTTTAGTCAAGATTAAAGTCAGTGTTGACTTGTTCTTATGTCAGATCCTATCACACTATTCCTCACTACTTTACTTTTTATAATCATGGTCAAGAAATGAAGCAGACATGATTTATGATATGCAAAAATCAGGTTTCAGCCCTATTTAGTCTTCTTAGGCTAGCCAAAAATATTATTTTATATGGTACTCTCCTAGTGGGCAATGGCTTATATAGTAATGCAGCAGATGCCCAAACCATGTGAAAAAACTTGTCTTGAAGTAACAGAGCTAATAATGAGCCAGCAATTTATACAAATTAAATTCACAATGAATTTTGTTTCATTTAACAAAAAAGTTTGTGAAACAACAGGGAAATTCATGCAATTATTACAGGAACAAAGGTGTTTATGCTGTGTATTGAAACACATTCCTCTGATAATTACACCTGCATCTACCTATCATGTAGCATTAAAATAAAGTTCTGTAGTGGGGAAAAACACATCACTGGACACTCTTGATGCCAGGTATAGGCATTGAGCTGTGGGATATGCATTGTGCTGGTACTTATAGTAGGATGTCTGCTTTGCCAGCTGTGATGACAATCCTGGAGATTTACTGGGAGAAAAATAACTATACCTGGTAGAGTCTTGCACAGAGCTTGGAGTATGCATCCTTGTGTGCCTGAATCAAGAAACCTGAAAGGCAGTTGGTAGGTAACATCAAAAGTGTATTGCCATGTAGTGCATTTTCCAGCAAATAAAACACAGTAATGTGTCTGATAGTGCTTTTTGGTGCATGTCTGTGTGGAAAACGTCCATCATGTTACCTTTATAAAAATTCGCTCCATCTCTCTTGTGTTTGATTGAAGTTTAAATTAGATTTGGGGGGGAAATATTCTTCTTTTCCACCTCAAGAAACCTTTCAAGTGAGTTTTGTGTTTCACGTTTACAACATCACATATGAAACAAATTTTAACTTCAGTTTTGCACAGTGGAACTGCTGTTTCACACATCACTAAAAAGAGCAACACCTGACTACGTTTTCCAGAAAGATGAAAGCAGATGATTCATTAAGGTACAAAACACCTTGTGTTTATTCTTAAAAATGTAAAATACCACTCAAATTTTTGAAAATATACAGTTAGTCTTAGACGGGCATCTTAAATTTTTTTGGATCCTTTTATATAATTGGCCAAATAGCTTAAATTCCTGCAGCCTTTTAGGTGCGTTTAGCTGTGACAGTTGCAGCAACCTTTTCCAAATAATCAGCTTTATAGTAAATTTTAGGAATATTACTCCTTTAAGGCGTCAGGGTTCACATGGGTAAGGATTCTGATATGTTGAACAATTTTCTCTGTATTGGTCAGTGTTTCCTCATCTTTTTTGAGTACTGTGTAAATTGGTTGCCAAAAATTTGACGTACAGTGCAATTCTCTAATTTAACAACAAATCCTATGCTGACATTTTGTTCTCTTAAGATATTTTTATTTCCATGGACTGGAACTGAAAATTAGTCTTTTTTATGTAATATTGTTTTATATTAGAGAGAATTCTTGAAGAAAAATATGTCTGTTGCCCACACTTTCAAGAGTGATTTTGGCCCGTTTGTGTCAGACTAGTGTGTTGAAATTAATTAGATGACGTTTGTACTTGTCATTTACAAATACTGCATCAGATTCTCAATCAGATTGAGACTATGGCTTTAACCAAGCCAATGTAAGTTATAAACGTTTTTTGTCCTTGAGTCACTTTACTTTTGTCTTGAGCCCTGGGTTGTCATCATGCTCTAAGATGAACTTTTGTGCAAACTTCTAATTTTTTGAGGACTGAAAACAGGTTCTGTTGCTGTATTTGCTTGTAATTTCCACCATTCATTCAGTCTTCTGTTTTAACTGTCCCTGCCAATGAAAAGCATCCCCATTGCATAATGCTAATACTTCTGAACTTCACTGTAGGTATGGTATTTTTGAGGTGTGATTCACATTACTTTGGAGGTGTGATAATGAATGTTGTTAGTGCATATGCACCACAAGTTGGGTGTGCAATGGGTGAGAAAGAAGATTTTTGGAGTAAGTTGGATGAACAGTGTACCCAAGGGACAGAAAGTGGTGATTGGAGCGGATTTCAGTGGGCATGTTGGTGAAGGGAGCTGTGGAGACGAGAAGGTGATAGGTCAAGGTGTCAAGGAGAGGAATGAATAATGTCAGAGGATAGTGGATTTTGCCAAACGGATGGACATGGCTTTGGTGAATATGTATTTTAAGAAGAGGGAGGAACATAGCCAAGGATCAAAGGGTGAAAGTTGATAAATGAAGACTACAAGATTGAGTTTAAGGAGGAGGTGAGACAGGCACTGGGTGGCAGTGAAAAGTTACCAGACAGCTGGGAAACTACAGCAGATGTAGTAAGGGTGACAGTAAGAAGGGTGCTTGGCGTCACATCTGGAAAGAGGAAGGAGGAAAAGGAAACCTGGTGGTGGAATGAGGAAATACATGAGAATATACAGAGGAAGAGGATGGCAAAGAAGAAGTGGGATAGTCCGATAGATGCAGAAAGTAGACAAGAGTACAAGGAGATAAGGCGCAAGGTTAAGAGAGAGGTGGAGAAGGTTAAAGAAAAGACGTATGATGAGTTATATGAGAGGTTGGACACTAAGGAGGGAGAAAAGGACCTGTACCAATTGGCTAGACAGAGGGACTGAGCTGGGAAAGATGGGCAGCAGGTTATGTTGATAAAGGATAAAGATGGAAACATACTCACAAGCGAGGAAAGTGTGTTGAGCTGATGAAAAGAGTACTTTGAGATGCTGAATAATGAAGAGAACGAGAGAGAGAAGAGGTTGGATGATGTGGTGAGAGTGAATCAGGAACTGCAACGGATTAGCAAGAAGGATGTAAGGACAGCTGTGAAGAGGATGAAAAATGAAAAGGCTGTTGGTACAGATGATATACCTATGGAAGCATGGAGGTGTTTAGGAGATGGCAGTGGAGTTTTTAACTAGATTGTTTAATGGAATCTTGGAAAGTGAGAGGATGCCTGAGGAGTGGAAAAGAAGTGTACTGGTGCCATTATTTAAGAATAAGGGGGATGTGCAGGACTGCAGTAACTACAGGGCAATAAAATTGATGAGCCACAGCATGAAGTTATGGGAAAGAGTAGTGGAGGCTACAGTAGGTTAGGAAGTGAGGTGATGATTAGTGAGCAGCAGTATGGTTTCCTGCCAAGAAAGAGCACCACAGATGCAATGTTTGCTCTGAGAGTGTTGATGGAGAAGTTTAGAGAAGGCCAGAAGGAATTGCATTGTGTCTTTGTGGACCTGGAGAAAGCATATGACACGCTGCCTCGAGAGTAGCTGTGGTATTGTATGAGGAAGTTGGGAGTGGCAGAGAAATATGTAAGAGTTGTACAGGATATGTACGAGGCAAGTGTGACTGTAGTGAGGTCTGCGGTAGGAGTTACGGATGCATTCAAGTTGGAGGTGGGATTACATCAGGGATTGGCTCTGAGCCCTTTCTTATTTGCAATGGTGATGGACAGGTTGATAGACGAGATTAGACAGGAGTCCCCATGGACTCCTGATGTGATGTTTGCTGATGACATTGTGATCTGCAGCAATAGTAGGGAGCAGGTTGAGGAGACCCTGGAGAGGTGGAGATATGCTCTAGAGAGGAGTGGAATGAAGTTCATTAGGAACAAGACAGAATACATGTGTGTAAATGAGATGGAGGTCAGTGGAATGGTGAGGATGCAGGGAGTAGAGCTGGCGAAGGTGGATGAGTTTAAATACTTGGCATCAACAGTACAGAGTAATGAGGATTGTGGAAGAGAGATGAAAAAGAGAGCACAGGCAGGGTGGAATTGGTGGAGAAGAGTGTCAGGAGTAATTTGTGACAGATGGGTATCAGCAAGAGTGAAAGGGAAGGTCTACAAGACGGTAGTGAAACCAGCTATGTTATATGGGTTGGAGGCAGTGGCACTGACCAGAAAGAGCTGGAGGTGGCAGAGTTAAAGATGCTAAGATTTGCATTGGGTGTGACAAGGATGGATAGGATTAGAAATGAGTACATTAGAGGGCCAGCTCAAGTTGGACAGTTGGGAGACAAAGTCAGAGAGGCGAGATTGCGTTGGTTTGGACATGTGCAAAGGAGAGATGCTGGGTATATTGGGAGAAGGATGCTAAGGCTAGAGCTGCCAGGGAAGAGGAAAAGAGGAAGGTCTAAGCGAAGGTTTATGGATGTGGTGAGAGAGGACATGCAGGTGATGGGTGTAACAGCACAAGATGCAGAGGACAGAAAGATATGGAAGAAGATGATCCGCTGTGGCAACCGTTAACTGGAGCAGCCAAAAGAAGAAGATGATTCACATTACTTTTAAGGCTTTCATCTCTTTGAAATTTATCAAAAAGCTCTTTGTTAGTCTTCTTTGACCACAAAACGTTTTTCCACATTGTAACTGGGTCACTCTTATGATTTTTGACAAACTGTAAATGTACTTTTACTTGGTACTTTTTCAGTAATGGCTTCTTTTGTCCCAGGCTAATGTTATTATGTTTCAGACAGCACACTGGTTTGATTTCGTTTCCACCTCTGAAAATAGAATCAACAGTGCCAATCAAATGTATTAAACACTTAAATATTCTTTTGCGCTTTTTCCAGATGCGCACATTTGTAATTATTTTATGTCAGACTTCTTTGAGTGATATTTAGTCTTCAACCTCATAGCTGTTCTTCAGATTCACAACCTAAATAATTATCTCCTAACTTTTTTTCCTAAAATTGACAGGTTTTATTCAGTAACTCACAGGTGGAGGCCAATTGTAAGTGAATTGTATCCTCATTAGGCAATTGCATTTCAGAGCTTCCACAGTTCAGATTTAATATTTGTGCGAACAACATATTTCCTTTTTTGTTGTCTTAAACATAACATTTAAAAAATTATTTGGAGGTTCAGAGCTCTGAAATAAAAATGCCATAGAGGGCAAAATTATAATGTACCTTTTGTTATTCAGCAAAATTAGAACATTTTTCAAGGGACAGAATATTTTTGCACGGTACGATATCTGTTTATGAATTTTCAGTAGCCTTTGAAACAGTAATACATTTAAGCTATAGATATACTAATACACACCCATCATTTTAAAATTTAAATTAAGTCATTGAAGTATTGAGAATAAAAGTAAAAGGAAGCCTATGAATAAAAATAAGAATAGACTGGACGGTTTTTCTTTCATATCAGCAACAGGCTCATTTAATAAACATCTGATTGCATAACAATATAACACATATCATTCTCAGACCAGTTTTTTCCAATTCAGAGTCACTTTGGTGTCCTGGCAGCACTGGCAGGAAACAGCCCTGGACAAGGGTATACTGTATTCCATTTCTGCAATATTCACACATACACCCACACTCATACTTATGGAGGGCTAATTTGGAAATAACAAGTTAACCCTAACACAGATGTCTTAAGGGATTTGGGGAACCCATACCAACATATCACACTGCCTTACACTGCACACTTAGGGTTAGAAGAGCACTATCTGTGTTCACTTTTTCCAGCTCTATGATCTGAAATGATCCAAAGCTTTTTTCTTCCTGAGGTCACCAGCAATTATGTACCAAGGCCAATGGATTTATGCAGAGGAAATGATCTTGTAAAGTCTGTTGTTCAAAAGGTTGTTTGTTTGTCTATCTCACATACACACACACACACACACACACCTACCCTTGATCTCTACAACTTCTCATGATGTCTCTGCCCCTCCTGATAGTGTCTCCCTCTTAGGTCTTTGGACTCCACCAGAATTTTCATGTCAAAAACTCTGCAGTAAAATGCCAAGGTAAAAGTCTTGATAAGGCATATGCTAAGCATTGCCCAAACATTTATCAGAGTAGTCTCTTAGTTGTACACTGACACTAGGTCCTTTTCTTATGTGTCTGCATTAAATAAAACAAAGTGTGAAGTAAACCTGGAGTGGTAAGGTCATGATCAATTGAAAAGGCATGGGCATGATCTGGAGAGAGGTAAGCAAAATGTAGTGGTACCTGTCGGCTTTAAATGTCACATTATTTTTCGAAACTGACTCTTATTTAGTAGTTGAGTTTTCTTTCAAAATTCTTGATTATTGAATATTAAGATTTATACTATAATTTATGACAAGTGAATTAAACAGGTTTTAAAATGTGTTGCCACTGTTTTGTAAGTACTCTTTTGAAATAGTCAGTAAATGACAACAGAATTTAACTATCTTTATTTTCATCAGACTAAACCAAAGCTGAAGGGCACTGCTGCTAATGGTTTGCCAAATAATGTGATGGGACCTGTTTGGAACTGTTTTAACATGACAAAGGAATTGTATGTATTAATAATTTATTTATGTTGTAATTATTTAAACCTTGAATTATACAAAATGTGTATATCTGTGATGTGTTCTAATTTAATACTTGTAAGGAGGTATTAGCAGATTTATCTGTAACTATTATATTGCAGTCTAACAGGTTTTTCTATGTGTTTAATGGATGATATTACTCTTTCATGTTCCTGCTCTTACATAGTGCCAATGCAAAACAATATACTTAACCACTGTGGTGTAAACCTTTCTGCCCATGTATTCCTGTTAAAGTTTAATTTGTAATAAATAAAGTGATAATTTATTAATGTGTTGAGACATTAGAAAGGGTTATAAAGAGGAAAGGAAAATCATTCATTATACAAATACTCTTAATTCAAATACTCATAATCCAATTATTACATTAGATATGAATAAATGTAAAATGGTGCTATTTTGATTGATGTTTGCCTATTACATTTGATTGAGATTGAAAGGGTGAAGTTCAAAAATAGTTGTTTTAACATCTAGATTATCAACATATTATTTACTATAAGTTATACATTAATAAATAATTGACAAAAGTTTTATATTCTGAACTTCCTCTAAAGGTAAATGTTTATGACTCCAACTTAAGTGTTATTTTTCATTTTTACATATTCCATTTGAATCCAGTAGCACTGAAATATTATAAAAATTTGCCGTGTCATTTTTAGTTTTCTTTGCAGTACACAATTTCTTTTCAAGATATTTTATTATTTCACAGTCGAGAACAGCACTTTGCTTCATGGGTGTTTCCAGAATGGATTCCATCAATGAAAAACTGGAAGTTTTTAACAGATATGTATGTTTCTTTTATTTTAAATAGTTTTCAAACAAAACAGTGTTATTCTGATATGACAACCATGTAACTGCTGCTGCACACTGAATTTGCAATTGGTGTTTTTGCTTCTCATCTTTAAATGGTATTTTTGATGTACATAGTTTAAAGTGCTAAAGAAAGTCTTGGACACCAAAACTGTTGCTCCATTCTCTGAACGCACTTATTCTAATATAGCTTCTTGCGGAGCTTCTGTCTGCCCCAGCAGTATCAAGTACAGTGATGGAACCAATAGTGCATGTGATACTATTACTTTGTTGGGTATATTCTCGTAGCCACACTCAGTCATAGTAGGCTAGTTTACTTTCAAAACCTTTTCCTTACTGCATATAAATGAACTCATCTGTCATCTAGATGCTATAATTGTCTTTTTAAGGTAATTTCTGTTTCTTCACCAGATTATTTTCTGTTATAGGTGTTTGGCCTTTCATACTCTCCTCTAACAGTTTTTTAGTACTGCATTTCTAAATGTACTTTAAAATCATTTTTTTTCTAATGTTCTTGCTTTTTTGCTGTCTAAGGTCTCTTATGATAGTGGCTGCTGCTAAGAGGTGAATGTAAAATGAGATCTGATGTGTCTGAGAATTTGTACCACTAATTAAACTTGCATATTTTCATATCTTGATAATTAACGTTTGTCTTTTTGTTCAGGGAAGCTGTCAAGTATTTGCCCAAAGAAAAACTATCACCACCTTTTATGGTGAAAAGGGAGGGACTTGATGATGATACTTCAATTCACAGAATTAACAGGTAATATAAAAAAAATATACAGAATCTTAACATCACTGTTTGGTGTTTAAATAAATCTATGAAAATAGTTTTAAAGAAAAACATGAGCCAGATTTTTTTTTTTGATATGTTACTTTACACATACACACACACAACTAAGGATTCAAGTCTTTATTTTATTTTATTCAAGAATTTTATTTCAGTGAACGTTTATACAAGAAGTATCTAAGGCACTTTACATAATAAAGGCACATGCAATACAAACATACTAAAGTCAACAGTCAATAAATGTATAATTACATAAAACAGAGCAATAAATAAGATATACTAAAATAATAAATGAACATAAAAACTACCTAAACACCGGAGTATTAAAAGCTTGCTTAACTAAAAATGCCTTCAGTCTTGATTTAAACATTTCTAAACACTCCAGCTGCCTAATACTGATCGGAAGAGTATTCCAAAGTTTAGGATCGTAGAGGCTGAAGGCTCCAGCCCCAAAGGTTTTGGAACCACAAGCTCCGTTTGCATGTAATGGTTTATCAAAGTGGATAAATGTGAGAGAGATTTATTGTACAGTGCCTTGAACGTTAAAAGCAGAATAAAAAATAAGTTTATTAATTGGAAGCCAGTGCAAACTGTATAAAACTGCTTCAGCTAAAACACAGCTGAATTGTATAACATTATACAGGATGAGCCAAAAAGAAGTACCATATTTCAAACGTTTATTCTACAAAAACAGTACAAGATAAAATACATTTCATTACGACATCAAGGGTATACAAAATAGTTTCTTTTTACTCTGTTTTAAAAAATGATGTCTTCAAGGTAGTGGCCATCATCAGCCATACACTCTTTGAGACGATTTCTGAATGCTCGCATGACTTGTTCGGCCAATTCAGGGGGAATAGCGGTGATTTTGTGGCAAATAGTGTCCTTGAGGGCTTCAAGGTTTTGAGGTCAGTGCGTGTATACCTTCAACTTGAGGTAGCCCCACAAGAGGAAAGCATGTGGAGCGAGATCAGGCGAAAACCACCCGACATCGCCACATTCCCAGGCCTGATATATACATGTTAAATATATGCATATATTTAATACATATGTATGTATTTTATATACTGTGAGCTGGCCAAGCACAGTTCAAAAAAGAAACCGGGACAAGCGAAGAATAGTTGGGACACCAGCCGGTTTTCTTCTTCAAACTTAAACAAGTGCCTTCTGGCAACAACTAGCATAACCCCATAGGTCAACCACAAAAGAAAATAAGGGCTCAGGTGTAGACAACACAACAAATAAGAGGTCTCCTGTGGAGCTCTCACTTGTCAGGAACTGGTCCCAAAAGACAGCTCAGTAGAGGCAGCTCAGCTTTTTATAACAGGAGTATTGGAAGGGTCAAAGCTAATTTCCCTCACTGTGTGACTTTTTAGAACTGCGGGGAGAAAAGGCGACAACACAGCGACAGCGCCCCCTCTTGCCCCACGGGTTACCACCTACCTCGAATGAGCTAGTAAGGAGATCCTCGGATGCACATGCGTGACAGTGCATGTTTATACATTTATGTGTTTGATTATTTATTTATTTATCGTAAGAGGAAAACACAAATCTCGACTGGATTCAGAAGTTGTTTTATTACCTGGCTGGGATGCCAGTACAGTGACACAAAGTGGCTGACAGGACAGGAAAATACTTTCGTACTTGGCCAGTATAATTTCATAAATAGTCCAGAAGCTGAGAGTAGGGAATTATTCCATCTCCCATATGCCTTCATAAGGCAACCCAAACGGGACACCCGCAGGGGTGCTTGGGAGATTGAGTCTGGAAATGCAACCCCTACGTGCTGATGAATAGCGATATTGGGGGAGTACCTCCCTGATTTCTTCTTGGCCTGGTAGTGCTTAAGGAAGATCAGGCGCACCACCGGAAGCATTCCCGGGTCTGGATTAAAAAGAAGTCCATTTTCACACATGGACGAGTCAGAGTTGGGAGGCAGAGGGCATAAGGAAAAAGAATTGTTGATTTATTGTGTGATTATTGTACTTATTGTGTCTAATTATTGGAAAGGTGATTGAAGAGGACCTGACTGAGAATAAAAATCCTTTTTTATATTAACGTGTGGTGTGTCTTGGGGTTGTGTCTCTCTGGTGCCCTTGCGGTCACTATATATATACTTTATATGCATAAGTGAGTATCTCTGTGTTTAAAAATATGGTTCGAAATTCAAGCCAGAGACTTGGCCTCCCTGCAAACCTTAAATAGAAAAAAACTGTTTATTAAATGGAATTACACTTATGTGTTTGTCTGGTAAGTAGGAACAAGCAGCTCTGCATTGCCTCAGCAGCTAGAAGTTAGCTCAGAACTTATTTTGGTATTTTCATTCTCTTATACACAATGTTGGCAGTAGTATCACACAGTTAGTTCCTATGTACTTGCTGAAGAAGAATTTAAACATACACATGTGGGCTAATAATTGCTCGTTGTATCCTGAAAGTCATTATGTACTGATTAACAGAAGGCCAAGCCTGTTGAGTAACATCTTTTTGTTTTATAACTTATTGGCTTGTACTACAGTATAAAATATTATGTAACCTTTTGTTTATGAAGTGTTTTGTGGTAAAGAATAAGAAATTTTTTTAACTTTTATTGAATTTATTGAAAGCATTTAATGTTCCCTACAATCAAGTTAAACTATTACTACTACTACTAATAAATTCAATTCAACTCCTACCCAGTATAAACTTCTTATTCTAAAATGTTATTGGTTTGTGGCCTGGTAAGGTTGGAGCTCAATTGCAGCGTTCGCAGGTTGGATTTTACCCTGGAAACATTTTGGACAATTTTAAACAAGATAGATCTCCTCAATAAAAAAATTTAAGTTGAATAATTCAATGCTTATGGAGCTAGAATTCTGTGTATAGCTGCCTTCCACTCCTTTTCTGAAATGTCGAGTGAGAGATCTTTTTCCCGCTGTACTGTGGGATCTTTAAAAGGAAAGGACTTTAAAATGGTTTTATACACAATATTATAGAAATGTCCGAGTCTTCAAGACTGATCAATATTTCTTCTGGAATAGAAATAGGTGGGAGGTTAGGAAAATTGGGCAGATTTTGTTTAGCAAAGTTTCTAATTTGGAGATAGTGGAAAAATTGCATTGATAGGAAGCTAAATTTGGAGTGTAATTGTATGGGATTAAATCATTTAGAGATTTGCATATAAATAATATATTTGTATCCTACAAACATTTTTCAAACATTAAAAAACTATAGGTTTATTAAAATATTCACTAACTTGAAGTGCTTTCTACATTGGTTCTATATTCTGAGTGAATGAAGTACAATTGGGTTGTTAGTATATTGATGATTCTTCGTATATACTGTTGTATAAAGCAAGGAATATAAAGAAGGACTGCAGGATTTCATTTCTATTGCAGACCAAGCGAGTGTGTGTTCATCTATATCTGTCAATGTCCAGGTTTTCATAGCTTGTATATTTGCCACCCTGTAATAAAAAAAAATTAGGTAGAGCCATTCCACCTTCTGATTTAGGTAGTTGTAGGGTTGCCCTTGGATGTGTGGGTATTTCGAATTCCAAATAAATTAAGTTATGATTGGATCTGATTTCTTAAAAAAATGATTTGTTAATGTATATGGGGATGTTTTGAAATAGAAACAGAAGCTTAGGGAGGATATTTGTCTTGATACTGATAATTCTCCCTGCTAAAGAAAGATGGAGGGTAGACCATCTGTGCATGTCTTGTTTAGCAAGATTTTGTTGAAAAAGAGCTTTATATTTACTTGTGATGTTTACCCCTGATGTAGTAATATTTTCTGTTCATGTTCTTCTTTAAAAATCCCCTTTATCTCTGATGCATTTTAAAAGTGAACAACCAGTGGCTTAATGCCAATTGCAAATAGCAATAGAGACAAGGGACATCCTTGTCTAGTACCGCATTCTAGTTTGATGTAGTCTGAAATAATGTTGTTAACACTAGAATTACCAGAGCCTACGAAAAAACTCGTAAATCCATCCCACCTTAAATCGCTTCTTAAATCCATTCACACCTCTCCACCAGCATCTTTTGTCATCTAAATGTGCTGATGAAGACAAGCCGCAAGCAGCCGGCTATTCCATCTCCCCACCACCTTAGAATGTGTACAAACTTCTCCCAGCTCATGCCTTGATTGATTATCTGGGAGTGAAGTGGAGTTTTAGAGTGGAAATAATAGATAGTTATTTGGAACACACACATTTCATGTATGTTCCGTTTCTACAGTAATCTGTGTAAACACATTGTTAAAACAGAAACTTTTTTATATTTTAGTAATAAATGTTACAAAATGTAGGCATAAACTATAAAATGTGTGAAGCCTGAAGTCCAAACATCAAATAAACACTTTCACAAAAGGTTCAAGAACGATACAATACCTTCCATGGCGTACTGTTAAGATTTGCTGACTCTGAATGCAATAAGTCTGCTGTGCCTCAAAGACCTGAGTTTGATTCCCCGATGGGAAGAAAATGTTATTTTATTTTTCTTTTTAACCTTCACCATTCTGCATGCCTGCCTCAACTCCCTGTTTATCTATTTAGTAATAACAGCAATTTTATTATTATATAGCAGCTTCCCTGTCTGCCTATCATATAGTAGCTTTCCTTCCTTTCTATCTATATATCTATCCCCTTAGCTGTTTTTTTATATATCTGTTAGACAGTGACTATAGGGTGCCAAACAGGCAATTACAATGATTTTCAGAATATATAAAGTCATTCCTGAATATATAAAGTCAGAGTTAGAATATATAAAGTCATTACCGAATATATAAAGTCAGCGTTGGAATATATAACCTCATTCCTGAATATATAAATTTAAAGTCAGATTATATTGATATTGATTAAAATGACTCGGGCGCATTTTTAGTAAACTCAATAAGTTCCTTATACAACGTAATGAAATAAGTTAATAACATCTTTAGAAAAATATTTTTAAAAAACCCACTGTTCAGTTAATTCTTTCAAAATGATGTACTGTATGTGCCCGGCATTTTGAACACTGTATTTATTTATTCTTTTTGTATGTGTGCATTTTTGGACGAACCTCACAAGCCCGATCGACTCTGAGTGGCTTCTGTCGAAGTTTACCTTTCACTAGTACAAATGAAATGACAATCATGGAAATTTTATATATTCGGGAATATTTTTATATATTCCAACGCTGACTTTATATAATCAAACTTTGACATTATATATAATCTGGAATGATTTTATATAGAGAGACAGACAGGCAGAGAAGTCACTAGATATATAAATAAACAGGGAAGGCACATGTCTGAAAGAAAAAAAAGATCAACTGCTGCACTGAATAAGCTTCCGCGCTCTAACAACAAAATCTCCCCTCACACCCGATCTGACTCCAAGCAACAGCGCAAGTACAGACGCAAACCAAGTGTAAGCGCTGTTACTTAGAGTCAGATCAGGTTGGGGGGGTATAGTTACATTTGCGTTATGCAGCAGGATCAACGCGCAGTTATAAAGACACTTGTTCATGTTAAGTGCAGTCTGAATTATTAAAAAATATTTTAAAAGGAGCATCCCACATGAAAATATAACAATCTCATTAACTGACAGTGCATACTAGTTTATACATTTTATGTCTGTTTGAGGTTAAAAAGAAGAAAAAAAAATAGCACTTTTTCCCCAACGGGGGGTTCAAACTCGGGTCATTGATGCACAGCAAGCCTACTACCCTCTAAATCACCAAATCTTACCGCTAAGCCACGGAAGCTGTTGTATTATTCTTGAACTTTTTGTGATGTTTGGACTTCATGCTTCACAAGCTTGTCTTTATCAGCACATTTAGATGACAAAAGACGCTGGTGGAGAGGAGTGATGGGATTTAATGTGGGCCGGATCTACGAGTTTTTTCATAGGCTCTGGTAATTCTAGTGTTAATACAAAGAAGCTTCTGGACTGATATACAGTAGTTTGATCCATGCACATATGTTCGGTCAAATACAAATATATGCAATGTGATGAATAGGTAATTCCATTCAACCATATCAAATGCTTTTTCTGCATCCAAAGATAAGATCTCTGGAGAGTTAGACTTTTTGGGTTAATCTATTACATTAAATAGGCATCGAAGATTGTCTCTACATTTAATAAGACCCGGTTTGGTCTTGTGCTATTACTGAAGGGAGCACTTTCTTAGTCCTTCTAGCTAGAACTTTGGAGAGTATCTTAACATCATTATGCAGAAGTGAGATTGGTCTGTATGATGCACATTGTAATAAGTCCTTATTTCTCTTTGGAAAAACGGTAATTAATGCTTGGTGAAAAGTTTGAGGTAGAATTTATTGTCTGTGGCTTCTACAAAGTAACCATCAGGAGCTGGGGCCTCATGTATAAATGGTGCGTACACACACAAATGTTGCGTACGAACGTTTCCACGTTCAAATCACGATGTTTAAAACCTAAACTTGGCATAAAGCCACACACATTTCCACTGTAGCTCATACCCTGGTGTACGCAAGTTCCGCGCTCGATTTGCAGACTGGCGGCACCCAGCATCAAAGCAGTGCTGCTGTTCCAGTGTGGTTTCCCTTTCTTTTTTAGATCTACATCCCTGACATGGCTTTATAAATACACGGAAATTAACCGCATAGTTTTATTAGTTTAATGCATCTGATTGTAATTAACCTGTAACAATATAATAGTCCACAGAATTGTCAAACTATTCTAAATACAATAATTGTTTTAGCGTTGTTACTCTCACTGCACCTTCTTCTTCTTCTTCTTTCAGCTGCTCCCTTTAGGGGTTGCCACAGTGGATCATCTTTTTCCATATTACTCTCACTGCACCACTCAGAGTATTTATATCACTGTATCTGAGTGGGGAATCACAGCTGTATAGCAGCTGATCAGAAAGAGAATTATCAGTATTACAGCATCAAGTACATGCTGTCTCAGCCATGCTGTCTATTGAACTGCTCTCATGCAGCAAATGCTTCAGAGCCTTTCCTGTACGGACCTTGCGGTTCAGAAACCGTTTCATCCCAAGAACTATAAACGCACTCAATTAGTCCATCAAGTGCTCCTTGTAGAACTGTTTGTACTTCTAAGTACAATTACCTCACGATACAGTTATAATATTGCACAACCTGAGCCACTTTATAAAGAGCTTATTTACATATGATGACGATATAATTTTTAAGATGAAATGCAGCAAAATGTTTATTATATTATACAGATAAAACTTTTAACTTAATTTAAATTAATCTATATTGTTAATAAATAAATATGAGAACATGGTGTTGCATCTCTAGCAAGGAGCAGGCGCTTCGTTCACAGATTGTTCTTGCCTTGCGCTGTATTCTTGCTGGGACTGGTATGACACTGGATGGGTAGAATAATTTAACATGTATTACGAAGATATTTCAATATTCCTTAGAAGTTTTGAAGAATCTGCGTTCTAAGCTTACAGATGGCTTAACGTCTGTTACAGAGCTGATTGTTTGCCAACTGGGTATTTGGAGAAAGAAAAGTAAGGACAGGAATTTGGGGTTAGTACGTTTGAAAGAGACAGTACTGCTGCAATAAATTATTTCATCGAAGGTCACACACGGCGCAGGAAGCATCTTGCATGAGGCATGAACAATCACTGCACCACCGTGCTCCCATGTTTAATAACATGCTTTAACTCATATCATCATGAAAATGGTATCAATTATACATCTCAGTATTTTAATACTGTAATATCACGAATGTAATGGATTCTGTGTCCTGTCGGAGGAAGAGACATCCCATTTAAGAATTACATAGTGATTCACACACACAGAGCAAATAGAATATCAAATACAAAACAAAGCATTTAACGTGCTACTTTAGTTACGATGGGATTTGAGAAACTAGTAAATTAAACAATTTTAAAGTGAAGTTTATAATGTTCTACTTTAATGACAAAATGAACTATGCGATTAAAGTGGAAATTTTGAGATTAAAGTTGACATTTCCTGCTTTTTTCCCCCCACTGTGTGCCTATTTTTTTCTCTGTACCTTAATAAGCTTTCATATGACACTCAGGTAGTGGGCAGCGACTCACCTTTTCATGGCGACTTTGATATCTGACAACTTTTTTTTCTTCGGACACTGTGCCACTTTGTAAACTTGAGCTTTTGAGTTTCTCCGACACTTGTGTGACTAGATCATGTCACTAGAACTTCCTTGTGTTTTTTATACCACTGTTTAAACAAACAAATAGTATGTTTTTCCTTGCCTCCACTTGGTAGTTGCTGAAATTCTTTTTATTTACACCCATGCTTTGCCATTGCCTTTTCACAGAACATGGAGCTTAAGGGCTATTTATATTGATTTGCATATTCAAAGAGGCGTACTTCTGGGAGGAGTTGGGGTGGGACAGCAGGCACATGCGTTACTTTTCACGTTGACTGGGATTTATTTAGCGGAAGAACGTGGAAGCTGGTGAATGCACAGATTTACGCATCTGGATTTTTTTGTGCTTACGAACATTCCTGCTTTTGTCTGTACACCATGTTATAGTGTGAATTCTTCGCACAGCGTTATGCATGAGGCCCCTGGTGCTTTCCCACTATGAAGTGAGTTTCTTGATCTGTTCTGGTAATTTCACTGAATAACTCTGAGGCCTTCTTGGTTTCTGATTATTTTTTGTGGGAGAGATATGAGGTAACCTGTCTTTTTAAAAAATGTCTTCAAAGTTTCCCCAGAGTATTCCTGCAGAAACCTCTGAGCATTCATTTGTTTCTAAAAAAAACAGTTTAATTGTATATAAATTCTGTACAGTTCTGGTTAGCTAATAACAGGGGGTTAAGATGCCAGCTGCGAGATGAGTATGTGGTGCATAGTGATTTGAGCTCCATGATCAGATGGGTTTGGTTGGAGATAACAATAGCGTCGTATTGGCAAGATTCGATCGTGGGCAAGTGTGAAAGAAAAATTAACTTCTTGCAAGCTACTAAGTGTTAATAGTTGACAAAGCCGTTAAGCTATTACGGCAGGTTATTCATATAGGCGTCTGTCATAAGACAGGGTGCAGTAAGCTGACCAACGCATCTATTTGACACAGGAAAGATGACCTTTCCTTCTTTGGGATCTATCTGATCAGTGAGAAAAATAAGAACAGATGGTCTATTAGCGTACTAAAATAAAATGCTTAAGTAAACAATATTAGGTTTGTTTTTAAGAAATGAGGAGGAGGAGGAAGAAGAAATTATAAAAAGCTAATAGAAAAAAATTTAACTGCTCTTCTGCCTTGCAACGTAGAATCCACGTGCTAATCTGTGACTGAATAAAAATCTAATTATTTGAACTTGTCCTGTCTTCCTCAGGGGAGTTTTTTACTTCCACACAAGAAATTGTTATCTATAAAGAAATAATCAGTTCTTGAGTTGCAATGATGTTCTGGTGAGATGAAGGAATATGCTCTTAAGTATGAATTTACAAGTCTCCATAGGTCTGATAAGCTATGATCAATTAAAAACCGTGTAATTATTTTTGCAGTATTAGATGTTATCGCCCCAGTAGTTGAAGACCTATCCAGGTCTCAACTAAAAATACAATTACAGTCTGCAGCCATTCTGATTTTATGTGTGTTCAAGTTGGGAATAGATGCAAATACGTTTTGGATGAAGTCTCAATCATCCACATTTGGTGCATAGATATTTCTCAAAATCACTTTACAATTAAATAAATTACCCATTACCATGACATATTGCCCTTCAGGATCAGATACTAAATCTAATATTGAAAATTAAATTGTTCTATGAATTAAGATTCCAACACCTCTATTTTTCTTTGTATAGCTGGAGTGGAATATTTGGCTAGTCCAGTCTCTTTGCAACCGAAACCGACCCTTGCTGATTAAGTGAGTCTCCTGTAAAAATACTATCTTGGTGTTTAGACCTGTTAAGTGAGAGAGAGTACTTTCTTCCTCTTTAATTCATGATTGAGACCTTTGACATTCCAGCTCAAAAAGTTCGCTGTTTGGTCATAGAGAGGTTGCTTCTAAACTTTTGTTGCCATTTTATTGTTTTAAAGTAAGGTAGTATATTATAACATATGATAGCTTTAACCTAAATTTCCAGTACTGCCAGGAGTTATAGCTATGAAGCCTATTGTTGTATTGACAATTATATCTGTGTGGATAAAAGGGACAGATCAAAAATAGCTTGCTCTCTGTTTGTTCTCCCCCAGACCCCCCACATTTTGCCCAAGTCCCTGTCTTTTTGTCCTGAACAAAACAAACCCCCAAGCAGTGGAGTAGACGGAATAAAGCAGATATATCTATTGACTATATACATCCATCCATTTTCCAACCCGCTGAATCCAAACACAGGGTCACGGGGGTCCACTGGAGCCAATCCCAGCCAACAAAGGGCACAAGGCAGGGACCAATCCCGGGCAGGGTGCCAACCCACCGCAGGACTATATACAGTATACACTCACCTAAAGGATTATTAGGAACACCTGTTCAATTTCTCTTTAATGCAAATATCTAATCAACCAATCACATGGCAGTTGCTTCAATGCATTTAGGGGTGTGGTCCTGGTCAAGACAATCTCCTGAACTCCAAACTGAATGTCAGAATGGGAAAGAAAGGTGATTTAAGCAATTTTGAGCGTGGCATGGTTGTTGGTGCCAGACGGGCCGGTCTGAGTATTTCACAATCTGTTCAGTTACTGGGATTTTCACGCACAACCATTTCTAGGGTTTACAAAGAATGGTGTGAAAAGTGAAAAACGCGGCAGTCCTCTGGGCGAAAATGCCTTGTTGATGCTAGAGGTCAGAGGAGAATGGGCCGACTGATTCAAGCTGATAGAAGAGCAACTTTGACTGAAATAACCACTCGTTACAACCGAGGTATGCAGCAAAGCATTTGTGAAGCCACAACACGCACAACCTTGAGGCGGATGGGCTACAACAGCAGAAGACCCCACCGAATACCACTCATCTCCACTACAAATAGAAAAAGAGGCTACAATTTGCACGAGATCACCAAAATTGGACAGTTGAAGACTGGAAAAATGTTGCCTGGTCTGATGAGTCTCGATTTCTGTTGAGACATTCAAATGGTAGAGTCAGAATTTGGCGTAAACAGAATGAGAACATGGATTCATCATGCCTTGTTACCACTGTGCAGGCTGGTGGTGGTGTAATGGTGTGGGGGATGTTTTTTTGGCACACTTTAGGCCCCTTAGTGCCAATTGGGCATCGTTTAAATGCCACGGACTACCTGAGCATTGTTTCTGACCATGTCCATCCCTTCGTGACCACCATGTACCCATCCTCTGATGGTTACTTCCAGCAGGATAATGCACCATGTCACAAAGCTCGAATCATTTCAAATTGGTTTCGTGAACATGACAATGAGTTCACTGTACTAAAATGGCCCCCACAGTCACCAGATCTCAACCCAATAGAGCATCTGTACGGGACCTTCGTGCCCTGGATGTGCATCCAACAATTCTCCATCAACAGCAAGATGCTATCCTTTTAATATGGGCCAACATTTCTAAAGAATGCTTTCAGCACCTTGTTGAATCAATGCCACGTAGAATTAAGGCAGTTCTGAAGGCGAAAGGGGGTAAAACACCGTATTAGTATGGTGTTCCTAATAATATATATACACAGTGGAACCTCGGTTTACGACCATAATTCATTCCAAAACTCTGGTCGTAAACTGAGTTGGTCGTGAACCGAAGCAATTTCCCCCCATAGGATTGTATGTAAATACAATTAATCCGTTCCAGACCGTACGGACTGTATGTATATATGTAAATATATGTAAAGATTTAGCACAAATATAGTTAATTACACTATAGAATGCACAGTGTAATAGTAAACTAATGTAAAAACATTGAATAACACTGACACAAAATACCCAGGCTCCCTGCTCAGCTACACAAGCAGGCTCGCTTTCTCTCTGTAGCACAACACCATTTTTGAAAAAAGAGAAAAGTAACATTGCAACAATTCACGCTACGAACTGAAAAATTAACTTTTGAAAAATCCGTAATACAAAAACCACCAAGAAAACTTAACCTTGCATGAGTCGAGTTCTGGCATGAAGTGAGGAGGAAAAGTCTGGCTCCACAATGGAGGGATGTTTTCCTTCAGGTGTTTTCTCTGGTGTTTTTAGCTGGTGGGAGCGAAAGCCTCATGCAGCCATTCCAAAAACAAAGTCCTTGTGACCCAACCCTTCGTGTTTGCCCTCCACATTACTGGCAGTCTGGCTTTGTTTACGTTGTGCTGCTTGAAAGCACGAGGGTTCTCAAATTGGTAAATGAGTAAACTGGTAAACAGTTTTTCCACCTCTTCCAGCACTTTAAGCTTCTGCCTGGTTAACGCTGTAACTACTTTTGCAATATCAGCTGCTTTAATAGATTCTTTCTGCTTTGGAATAGTCGAAATCGTAGATTTTAACTTCTTGTACTCGATCAGTAACACAAACGCCACGGTCAAACTTTTCAATAATTTCTTTCTTTACTTCGATTTCAATTTTCTTCAAAACTTTCTTCTCACCACTCTTCACTTGCTTAGAAGCCATAGTTAACTGTAAAAGCGCACAAAATACTGTAGAGCACAAAGAGAGCGCAGGTAAAGTATGCATGTCTGAGAACAATGAACAGGGAATGGCTCTGCTTAAATGAACCAGCCAGGCAGGCACGGGCTCTCTCTCTCTCTCTGCTGTACCCCCCTCCCCCCTGTCAGTAGCAGGCAGGCAAGCACGTGCAGCAACCTCCCCCTCAGCAGCGGGCAGGCAGGCAGGCATGTGGCTATCTCTCTCTCTCTCTCTCTCTCTCAGCAGCAGGCAGGCACATCTGACTGAGAACAATGCAACACATGTGGAAATCATAGGCGCGCACAAACCGAAAGGGGAACTGGCTTTGTTCGTATACTGAGTGTGCTAAGTTTGGCAAACTTTTTGGTCGTGAACCGAGGTTTACTGTTTTATATATATATATATATATATATATATATATATATATATATATATATATATATATATATATATATATATATATATATACACAAATACATGCACACACAAACAGACATAAGTATAATTATAATTGTAATTAAAACGTTAAAGTTGCAGGGAAAGAAATAGAATGTATAATTACAACAAAAGTCTAATTGCAGATAGGCCAAATTGCAGGTGAAACCTTCTTTGTCTTGCCAGAACACAATGCGACTCCTGATTGTATTTCAAAAAACGGGATTGTTTTGATCAGTGTTTGAGCAATACTGATTGCATGCAGTAACTTTTTATTTTATAAATGTAATCTGGTAATAAGGCACTTTAATTTACAGTTTGAATTTTGTGTAAATGAGTGTTTGAGCTACAGTAATGACTTGATATAGTCTCACTAAGTTTTAAAGGTTTGGTATCTCCTTAATGAGAATGGTGCATAGTTTCTTTCTGTTGTTAAATTTTTATGTAGCAGGGGAGTACTAATTTATTAACAAATTCACCTTCAGTTTTCTATAAAGGACCAAATGAAACCCTTCCAATATGATTTTGTTTCATATTTTAGATTTCAGTCTGTGTCACCACATCATGAACGCTGGGACTTTGCATTTTTTGTTGGAGGACCAGTGTGGTCAATGGAATGGTGCCCAACCCCAGATGGATCATCAGCCTCTCAGTTTGTTGCCATTTACTGTAACAATGGAATGGATGATAGGCACAAGCATTGTGCCTTACATTCAGAACCAGCATTGCTTCAGATCTGGAAGCTGGGCAACCTTTGTCATGATTCTTGGTGAGTGTTTAAATTCTTCTGTGGTCATTTGCATAGTAAAAGTATTAGCACATTCATATGATACACCTTATTATTGTAAAGTATAGTTTAAGTGGTTCATGCATGTAATATAGTACCAGGCCTGCAGCTGCAATTCACCTATCACTTTGACATTACTTCAGTTCATTTTTAATGCAACTTTTCCACTCATACCCCTTTTGTTCGTACATGATTACATACATCACCTTTAACAGTTCTTCCATTTGTAGTTTTTCAATGAGTTTAAAGAGTGTTTTGCTTTTTGTGGAGGTGAAGCAGCCATTGTAAATTTAGTTTTACCTGCTTGCTTGTGTTTTAGAATTTTTTTCCGAATGAATTACAGCGGAACCTTGTGTCACGACCGTAATTAATTCCAAAACTCTGGTCGCAACCCAATTTGGTCGTGACCCGAAGTAATTTTCCCCATAGGATTGTATGTAAATACAATTAATCTGTTTCGGATCGTACGAGCTGTATGTAAATATATTTGTTTTAAAGATTTTTAAGCACAAAAATAGTTAATTATACCATAGACAGCACAGCGTAATAGTAAACTAAATGTAAAAACATTGAGTAACGCTGAGAAAACATTGAACAGAGAAAACTAACATTGCAAGAGTTCACGCTATAGCCTTACGAACTGCTTGCTGTAGACACTTTTTTTGAATGAGTTTTAAGAACAGGGAAAAAAATTCACATTTGAAAAATCTGTAATTTATACAAAAACTAAGCATAAACAACCAAGAAAACTAACCTTGCAGGAGTTCACACATAGCCTTACGAACTGATCACTGTAAACAATTTTTTAATGAGTTTTAAGCACAGGGAAAAAAATTTACATTTGAAAAATCAAACACTTTAACAAAAGGTATAATGAAGCAAGTGTGCTTTTATGCAAGAATAAAACTGAATAAACAAAAATCCTTCAAATGGCGTTGCTGTGAGCTGTTAGAATTCTGGCTGGAGAAGGTAAATACAGAGGGTTACTGTGTCAGGCAGGAGATGGGTGAGTGCAGGCTGAGTGCCACTAATTGTCACATTTGCAAATCAAAGGCGCTTGTGATAAGGACATTGGAGGATCCTCGCGTATATGCGGAAAATGAAGGTGAGCAGGGACAGACTTAAGTGATTCTAGTGTTAATTACAATGGAAAATACAGGTTTATTGGGTCATTATTGTCACAGTACAGACTACTGTGAAATTCTTATTTGCAAGTGCTAATTAGTGTCTGGCACTCTCTAGCACCATAATTAGTGAGTATACTGTAACTGCCTTTCTTTAACTTCTGTCTTCCTTACCTGAAAAAATTCAGGGCACATTTGTCATAACCTAGCCACAACAAATTAGATAGATGGATATTTTATTCATTCCAAGGAGAAATTCACATACTCCAGCAGCAGCATACTGATACAAGAGCAATATTAAAAATAAAGAGTAATAAAAATGCAGGTAAAAACAGACAATAACTTTGAATAATGTTAACGTTTACCCCCCCCCAGGTGGAATTGAAAAGTAGCATAGTGTGGGGGAGGAATCATCTCCTCAGTCTGTCAGTGGAGCAGGACAGTGACAGCAGTCTGTCGCTGAAGCTGCTCCTCTGTCTTGAGGTAATACTGTTTAGTGGATGTAGTGGATTCTCCATAATTGATAGGAGCCTGCTGAGCGCCCGTCACTCTGCCACGGATGTCAAACTGTCCAGCTCTATGCCTACAATAGAGCCTGCCTTCCTCACCAGTTTGTCCAGGCGTGAGGCGTCCCTCTTGTTAATGCTGCCTCCCCAGCACACCACCGCGTAGATGAGGGCACTCGCCACAACCGTCTGATAGAACATCTGCAGCATCTTATTACAGATGTTGAAGGATGCCAGTCTTCTAAGGAAGTATAGTCGGCTCTGTCCTTTCTTACACAGAACATCAGTATTGGCAGACCAGTCCAATTTATCATCCAGCTGCACTTGCAGGTATTTATAGGTCTGTACCCTCTGCACACAGTCACCTCTGATGATCACAGGGTCCATGAGGGGCCTGGGTCTCCTAAAATCCACCACCAGTTCCTTGGTTTTGCTGGTGTTCAGGTGTAAGTGGTTTGAGTCACACCATCTAACAAAGTACTTGATTAGGTTCCTATACTCCTCCTCCTGCCCACTCCTGATGCAGCCCACGATAGCAGTGTCATCAGCGAACTTTTGCACGTGGCAGGACTCCCAGTTGTATTGGAAGTCCGATGTATGCAGGCTGAATAGGACCGGAGAAAGTACAGTTCTCTGCGGCGCTCCTGTGTTGCTGACCACAATGTCAGATCTGCAGTTCTCGAGACGCACATACTGAGGTCTGTCTGTAAGATAGTCCACGATCCATGCCACCAGGTATGAATCTACTCCCATCTCTGTTGAATGGTGTTGAAGGCACTAGAGAATTCCAGAAACATAATTCTTACAGCACCACTGCCTCTGTCCAAGTGGGAGAGGGATCGGTATAGCATATAGATGATGGCATCCTCTGCTCCCACCTTCTCCTGGTATGCGAACTGCAGAGGGTCAAGGGCGTGGCGGACCTGTGCCCTCAGGTGGTGAAGCAGCAGCCGCTCCATCACATGTGACATCAGAGAGACAGGCCCGGAAGTCATTCAGCTCACTAGGACATGATATCTTTGGGACTGCGGTAATACAAGATGTTTTCCAAAGCCTCAGGACTCTCCCCTGTTCCAGGCTCAGGTTTAAGATGCGCTGTAGAGGACTCCCCAGTTCCAGTGCACAGGCCTTTAGCAATCGTGGCGATACTCCATCTGGACCCGCTGTTTTGCTGGCACGAAGTCTCCTCAGCTCTTTTCTCACCTGGGCTGCTGTAATTGTGTGTGGGGATGTCTCTCCTATGCTGGTATCAGCAGAAGGATGGGTGGGGGGTGCAGTACTCTGAGGTGAGAGTGGCTTAGGGCGGTCAAACCTGTTAAAGACATTCATTTGGTTTGTTCTTTTCACGTCTCTCTCGATGGTGGCACCCCGCTTCGAGCTGCAGCCTGTGATGATCTTCCTGTCATCCCACACTTCCTTCATGCTCTTATTCTGCAGCTTCTGCTCCAGCTTTCTCCTGTACTGCTCCTTTGCCTCCCTGAGCTGGACTCAGAGTTCCTTCTGCACGCGCTTGAGCTAATGCCGATCACTGCCTTTAAAACCCCTTTTGTTCTGATTCAAAAGGCCCTTAATGTCACTTGTAATCCATGGCTTGTTGTTAGCATAGCAGCGTACTGTTCTTACTGGGACTACAATGTCCATACAGAAGTTGATGTAGTCAGTAGTGTAGTCAACAACCTCCTCAATGTTCTCACTATGTGACCCCTGTAGGATATCCCAGTCCGTAGTTCCAAAGCAGTCTCTCAGAGCCTGCTCTGCCTCAGGGGACCACTTCCTGAATGAGCGTGTTGTTGTAGGTAGTTCCCTTACTCTTGATTTGTAGTGAGGCTGAAGCAGTACCAAGTTATGATCTGCTTTCCCAAGCGCAGGCAGCGGGGTGGCGCTGTATGCGTCTGTAACGTTTGCATACAGTAGGTCAATAATCCTATTTCCCCGGGTGTTACAATCCACATACTGGGTGAAGGCAGGTAATGTTTTGTTCAATGTCACATGGTTAAAGTCTCCAGTGATTAGCACAAGTGCCTTGGGGTGCTGCTTTTGTATCTTGGCAACCACAGAATTGATGACGTCACCCGCTATCTCCGCATTTGTCCGAGGAGGGATGTAAACAATAACAATGACGTGTCCAAACTCTCTGGGCAAGTAATAGGGATGCAAACTTATGGCCAACAGTTCGATGTCCCTGCAGAAAGTGGAGATTTTGATGTTTACATGTCCAGAGTTACACCACCTTGTATTGACATAGAGAGCGAGCCCTCCTCCTTTCTGCTTCCCGCAGGTATTTGCGTCTCTGTCCGCTCTAACTGTGCTAAACCTGGGTAGCTCCACGTTATCATCTGGGATGGTAGTTGTTAGCCACGTTTCACAAAAACACAACAAACTGCATTCTCTGTAGGTTCTGACATTTTTCACCAGCACGGTCAGTTCGTCGATCTTATTTGGTATTGAGTTCACATTTCCCAGGATCACAGTAGGTTTGTAGCGCCACTTCCTCGCAAGCTGCTTCGTTTTTAACTTAACTCCGGCTCTGCTGCCACGATACCACCTTTTTACCTCGTCAGGTAAATAGGGACAACCACACCGACACGGGCATTTGTTCTCAGCACTTGAAGTTGACTACTTGAATAGAAGAGTCTCGTTGTGTAAAAATCCATGTCCAAGAATGACTACTTGAATAGAAGAGTCTCGTCGTGTAAAAATCCATGTCCAAGTAGTAAAAGTATCCAGGGAATGAGTTCACATTAAAAAAAAAGTGACAGGAGTGATCAATAAAAAAAGAGAAAAATAGAGAAAAAAGGTAGAAAAATAAAGTTGTACACGGAGCTGCTGGAGAGGCTGCCACTCTCGGCGGCGCCTGAGTCATATTATCAGCCACATATGATAATGCATTCCATCACTTCTGCCCCCTCAATAATAGAATTACTAGACCAATTTAGAGTAGCTAATATTACCTAAGATATACCTTGTCAGAATATTAGTTGAATTTGGTATGCCCACTTCCATAGTGCTGATTTTCCTTTTATTATATTAGCTATAAAATTTCCATTTTAAAGATTATGTTCAGTGTCAGCAAAGTACTTTAACACTGTATCTGAAACAACACCACCTGCCGTCTTGACTCATAGTGCCTAAAACAAAAGTAAAATGAAAATTAACTATTAAAGTGACTTGTATTAGAATTTTGCTGCTTCTGTGTTTGGGGGGTGGGTCAGTGGGTGTTCATCTATATATATAATTGACTAAGGCAAGACAACCATGGAAAGATTCACTGAGCCGCCAACAAGTGAGATACCTATGGCGCATGCAGGAAGGTGCCACACCCACCCACTCCTGGCACCTCCGAGGCCACGTTGACTGTTCATAG